>NC_057797.1:182415206-182420986 GCF_018294505.1 Triticum aestivum | reverse complement strand
CATATGAGATGTTCGAAGAGCTGAAAATGGTTTTTCAAGCTCATGCCCGGGTCGAGAGATATGAAGTCTCCGACAAGTTCTTCAGCTGTAAGATGGAGGAAAATAGTTCTGTCAGTGAGCACATACTCACTATGTCTGGATTACATAACCGCTTGACTCAGCTGGGAGTTAATCTCCCGGATGACGCGGTCATTGACAGAATCTTTCAGTCACTTCCATCGAGCTACAAGAGCTTTGTGATGAACTTCAATATGCAGGGGATGGAAAAGACCATTCCTGAAGTATTTGCAATGCTGAAATCAGTAGAGGTAGAAGTCAAAAAGGAACATCAAGTGTTGATGGTGAATAAAACCACTAAGTTCAAGAAAGGCAAGGGTAAGAAAACCTTCAAGAAGGACGGCAAGGGAGTTGCCGTGCCCGGCAAGCAAGCTGCCGGGAAGAAGCCAAAGAATGGATCCAAGCCCGAGACTGAGTGCTTTTATTGCAAGGAAAGTGGTCACTGGAAGCGGAACTGCCCCAAATACTTAGCAGACAAGAAGGTCGGCAAAACGAAAGGTATATGTGATATACATGTAATTGATGTGTACCTTACCAGTACTCGTAGTAGCTCCTGGGTATTAGATACCGGTGCAGTTGCTCACATTTGTAACTCAAAGCAGGAGTTGCGGAATAAGCGGAGACTGGCGAAGGACGAGGTGACGATGCGCGTCGGGAATGGTTCCAAGGTCGATGTGATCGTCGTTGGCACGCTACCTCTACATTTACCTACGGGATTAGTTTTAAACCTCAATAATTGTTATTTAGTGCCAGCTTTGAGCATGAACATTATATCAGGATCTCGTTTAATTCGAGATGGCTACTCATTTAAATCTGAGAATAATGGTTGTTCTATTTATATGAGAGATATGTTTTATGGTCATGCTCCGATGGTGAATGGTTTATTCTTAATGAATCTCGAGCGTAATGCTACACATATTCATAGTGTGAGTACCAAAGATGTAAGGTTGATAATGATAGTCCCACATACTTGTGGCACTGCCGCCTTGGTCACATAGGTGTCAAACGCATGAAGAAGCTCCATGCAGATGGACTTTTAGAGTCTCTTGATTACGAATCATTTGACACATGCGAACCATGCCTCATGGGTAAAATGACCAAGACTCCGTTCTCAGGAACAATGGAGCGAGCAACCAACTTATTAGAAATCATACATACTGATGTGTGCGGTCCAATGAGTGTTGAGGCTCGCGGTGGTTATCGTTATGTTCTCACCCTCACTGATGACTTGAGTAGATATGGGTATGTCTACTTAATGAAACACAAGTCTGAGACCTTTGAAAGGTTCAAGGAATTTCAGAGTGAGGTTGAGAATCAACGTGACAGGAAAATCAAGTTCATGCGATCAGATCGTGGAGGAGAATACTTGAGTCACGAATTTGGCACACACTTAAGAAAATGTGGAATAGTTTCACAACTCACGCCGCCTGGAACACCTCAGCGTAATGGTGTGTCCGAACGTCGTAATCGCACTCTATTAGATATGGTGCGATCTATGATGTCTCTTACCGATTTACCGCTATCATTTTGGGGCTATGCTTTAGAGACTGCCGCATTCACTTTAAATAGGGCTCCGTCGAAATCCGTTGAGACGACACCGTATGAATTATGGTTTGGGAACAAACCTAAGCTGTCGTTTCTAAAAGTTTGGGGATGCGATGCTTATGTCAAGAAACTTCAACCTGAAAAGCTCGAACCCAAGTCGGAAAAATGCGTCTTCATAGGATACCCTAAAGAAACTATTGGGTATACCTTCTACCTCAGATCCGAAGGCAAGATCTTTGTTGCCAAGAATGGATCCTTTCTAGAGAAGGAGTTTCTCACGAAAGAAGTAAGTGGGAGGAAAGTAGAACTGGATGAAGTATTGCATCTTGAACCGGAGAGTGGCACAGCTCAAGAAAATGTTCCTGAGGTGCCTGCACCGACTAGAGAGGAAGTTGATGATGATGATCATGAAACTTCAGATCAAGTTGCTACTGAACTTTGTAGGTCCACAAGGACACGTTCCGCACCAGAGTGGTACGGCAACCCTGTCCTGGAAATCATGTTGTTAGACAATGGTGAACCTTCGAACTATGAAGAAGAGATGGCGGGCCCAGATTCCGACAAATGGCTGGAAGCCATGAAATCCGAGATAGGATCCATGTATGAAAACAAAGTATGGACTTTGACTGACTTGCCCGATGACCGGCGAGCCATAGAAAATAAATGGATCTTTAAGAAGAAGACAGACGCGGATGGTAATGTGACCATCTATAAGGCTCGGCTTGTCACTAAGGGTTATCGACAAGTTCAAGGGGTTGACTACGATGAGACTTTCTCACCCGTAGCGAAGCTGAAGTCCGTCCGAATTATGTTAGCAATTGCCGCATACTATGATTATGAGATATGGCAAATGGACGTCAAAACGGCATTCCTTAATGGTTTCCTTAAGGAAGAATTGTATATGATGCAGCCGGAAGGTTTTGTCGATCCTAAGAATGCTGACAAGGTGTGCAAGCTCCAACGCTCGATTTATGGGCTGGTGCAAGCATCTCGGAGTTGGAACATTCGCTTTGATGAGATGATCAAAGCGTTTGGGTTTATGTAGACTTATGGAGAAGCCTGCATTTACAAGAAAGTGAGTGGGAGCTCTGTAGCATTTCTCATATTATATGTAGATGACATACTTTTGATGGGAAATGATATAGAGCTTTTGGACAGCATTAAGGCCTACTTGAATAAGATTTTTTCAATGAAGGACCTTGGAGAAGCTGCTTATATATTAGGCATCAAGATCTATAGAGATAGATCAAGACGCCTCATAGGTCTTTCACAAAGCACATACCCTGATAAGATATTGAAGAAGTTCAATATGGATCAGTCTAAGAAGGGGTTCTTGCCTGTGTTGCAAGGTGTGAAATTGAGCTCAGCTCAATGTCCGACCACGGCAGAAGATATAGAAGAGATGAGTGTCATCCCCTATGCCTCAGCCATAGGTTCTATTATGTATGCCATGCTGTGTACCAGACCTGATGTAAACCTTGCCGTAAGTTTGGTAGGTAGGTACCAAAGTAATCCCGGCAAGGAACACTGGACAGCGGTCAAGAATATCCTGAAGTACCTGAAAAGGACTAAGGAAATGTTTCTCGTTTATGGAGGTGACGAAGAGCTCGTCGTAAAGGGTTACGTCGACGCTAGCTTCGACACAGATCTGGATGACTCTAAGTCACAAACCGGATACGTGTATATTTTGAATGGTGGGGCAGTAAGCTGGTGCAGTTGCAAGTAGAGCGTCGTGGCGGGATCTACATGTGAAGCGGAGTACATGGCAGCCTCGGAGGCAGCGCATGAAGCAATTTGGGTGAAGGAGTTCATCACCGACCTAGGAATCATACCCAATGCGTCGGGGCCGATCAAACTCTTCTGTGACAACACTGGAGCTATTGCACTTGCCAAGGAGCCCAGGTTTCACAAGAAGACCAGGCACATCAAGCGTCACTTCAACTCCATTCGTGAAAATGTTCAAGATGGAGACATAGATATTTGTAAAGTACATACGGACCTAAATGTAGCAGATCCGTTGACTAAACCTCTCCCTAGGGCAAAACATGATCAACACCAGAACTCTATGGGTGTTCGATTCATCACAATGTAAATAGATTATTAACTCTAGTGCAAGTGGGAGACTGTTGGAAATATGCCCTAGAGGCAATAATAAAAGGATTATTATTATATTTCCTTGTTCATGATGATTGTCTTTTATTCATGCTATAATTCTGTTATCCGGAAATTGTAATGCATGTGTGAATACATAGACACCAACATGTCCCTAGTAAGCCTCTAGTTGACTAGCTCGTTGATCAATAGATAGTCATGGTTTCCTGACTATGGACATTGAATGTCATTGATAACGAGATCACATCATTAGGAGAATGATGTGATGGACAAGACCCAATCCTAAACATAAGCACAAGATCGTATAGTTCGTTTGCTAGAGTTTTTCCAATGTCAAGTATCTTTTCCTTAGACCATGAGATCGTGTAACTCCCGGATACCGTAGGAGTGCTTTGGGTGTACCAAACGTCACAACGTAACTGGGTGACTATAAAGGTATACTACGGGTATCTCCGAAAGTGTCTGTTGGGTTGACACGGATCAAGACTGGGATTTGTCACTCCATATGACGGAGAGGTATCTCTGGGCCCACTCGGTAATGCATCATCATAATGAGCTCAAAGTGACCAAGTGTCTGGTCATGGGATCATGCATTATGGTATGAGTAAAGTGACTTGCCGGTAACGAGATTGAACGAGGTATTGGGATACCGACGATCGAATCTCGAGCAAGTAACGTACCGATTGACAAAGGGAATTGTATACGGGGTTGCTTGAATCCTCAACATCGTGGTTCATCCGATGAGATCATCGAGGAGCATGTGGGAGCCAACATGGGTATCCAGATCCCGCTGTTGGTTATTGACCGGAGAGCCATCTCGGTCATGTCTACATGTCTCCCGAACCCGTAGGGTCTACACACTTAAGGTTCGGTGACGCTAGGGTTGTAGAGATATGAATATGTAGTAACCCGAAAGTTGTTCGGAGTCCCGGATGAGATCCCGGACGTCACGAGGAGTTCCGGAATGGTCCGGAGGTGAAGAATTATATATAGGAAGTGCAGTTTCGGCCATCGGGAGAGTTTCGGGGGTCACCGGTATTGTACCGAGACCACCGGATGGGTCCCGGGGGTCCACCGGGTGGGACCACCCACCCCGGAGGGCCCCATGGGCTGAAGTGGAGAGGGGAACCAGCCCATAGTGGGCTGGTGCGCCCCCCTTGGCCCACCCCCTGCGCCTAGGGTTGGAAACCCTAGGGTGGGGGGCGCCCCACTTGCCTCGAGGGCCACTCCACCCTTGGCCGCCGCCCCCCCTAGGAGATCCCATCTCCTAGGGCCGGCGCCCCCTCTTGGGGAGCCTATATAAAGGGAGGGGAGGGAGGGGCAGCCACACCCTTGAGTCTTGGCGCCTCCCTCTCCCCTGCTACACCTCTCCCTCTCGCAGTAGAACGGTGAAGCCCTGCTGTGGTGACCCCTGCATCCGTCACCACGCCGTCGTGCTGCTGGATCTTCATCAACCTCTCCTTCCCCCTTGCTGGATCAAGAAGGAGGAGACGTCACGCTGACCGTATGTGTGTTGAACACGGAGATGCCGTCCGTTCGGCGCTAGGATCTCCGGTGATTTGGATCACGTCGAGTACGACTTCCTCGTCCCCGTTCTTTGAACGCTTCCGCGCGTGATCTACAAAGGTATGTAGATGCAATCCGATCACTCGTTGCTAGATGAGCTCATAGATGGATCTTGGTGAAACCATAGGAAAATTTTTGTTTTCTGCAACGTTCCCCAACAATGCTATATGCCCAAAACGGAGCTACGGATGCAAAGTTACGATGCGATGAACAAGGGCATTTGAACTGCAGACTTAGGAAAAATTATACCCTCCGGATCTAGGGTTCGTCGTCGGCGTGCGAACCGAGGCAACTCCGGCGAGGGTTGACTTTGCTCCGGCGAGGAAGAAGCAAGGATCCGGCGAGGAAGAAGCGAGGAGGAGGCCGGATCCGATGAGAGGAGACGGCGGCGCGGCGTTTGGGCGTTGCGGGGCGCCGCGGCGGCGTCGACGAGGTCGGAACGGCGAGGATCTCCGGCGCTTGGCGCGGCCTCCGGCGATGGCGCGCGGCGGGGCTGGCCG
>NC_057797.1:182404694-182414921 GCF_018294505.1 Triticum aestivum | reverse complement strand
CGCGGGCGAGGACGCGGGCCGGGAGGGCCGGCTCCGGGCTGCGCGGGCCCGCAGTGCGGCGAAGTGGGCACAGCTCGGCGGGCGAGTGGCGGAGCGCCACGTGGCGGCGGTGGGTAGATTCGGACATGTCCGTCGGTGGCGGCTCTGTCCGGCGGCGCGCGATGATGATTTGGATCTAGGGTTTTTTTTCGGGGGAAGGAGAAGGAGATCTTCGGGGGGTGTCTTTAAATAGGCATAGAGGGAGCTAGGAGTGTCCAAATGAGGTGCGGTTTTCGGCCACACGATCGTGATCGAACGCTCTAGAAGATGGAGAGGGTTTTGGTGGGTTTGGGGCCAACTTGAAGGGGTGTTGGGCTGCAACACACACGAGGCCTTTTCGGTCCCTCGGTTAACCGTTGGAGCATCGAACGAAGTCCAAATGGTACGAAACTTGACAGGCGGTCTACCGGTAGTAAACCAAGGCCGCTTGGCAAGTCTCGGTCCAATCCGGAAATGTTTAATCCCCACACACAAAAGAAAGGTAGAAATGACCACCGGAGGAGAACGAAGCGCCGGAATGCAAAACGGACAACGGGGAAAATGCTCGAATGCATGAGATGAACACGTATGCAAATGCAATGCACATGATGACATGATATGAGATGCATGACAACGACAACAATACATGGAGACAAAAACCCGAACCCGAGAAAATAAAATAACTTAACGCCGGAAACAGCAAGAGTTGGAATACATATTGGGAAAGTCATATCGGGGGTGTTACAGTGCATGCCGAGGTCTAGAAGAAATACATATCATACTTTAGTCCCCATACGCAAAAATATGCCCGTGCATTGCAACGGGAATAAAAGAATATCCCGGCTGAATCCTTCTTCATGGAAAATTCTAAAGAATTCTTGGCATTGGGTAATTCCACATGAAAAAATGCTAAGGATTGAAATAGAGAGGGCTTATAAATCATTTACATTTGTAGTTCTTTGATTTGGAAGTTTCATAAATTGAGTGAACCCTAAAATTATAAGAGCTATGGATTGAAGGTTGCTTAATATTTCCAATGGTCAAGCAAGTCAATGAAGACGACATTATGTGGATGGTCAAGTTACATATCTAAACACAACCTTTTATTTGGCGTTAGTTTTTGGAGTGCCTAAAAACAACACCTTAACACCAAAGGACAAAGTGAATCTTTTTTTGGGGATCCCATGTGCTTCGCTCCGAACGTTCTTCCCATCTCTTTCGCTCTCTCATCCTGATCGCTCTCATACGGGCCATCCTCACCGTCGACGTCACCGCCGCTGAACCCAAGGCACAAAGATGGGCGACATGATGGCCACGGCAAAGCACATCTACATGTGCCCGTGCATTGAGCAGCGGAAGGCGGAGGGAGTGTGTGAGACTTCGGTTGCTGCTAGGGTTTGAGAGGGAAGGAATATTTGGATAATAACTAAATGTTGATCTGGTTACACCCCAAATAGATCATATTCAACTATTTTAATGAGAAGATGAGCTAGACATTGACATATGTGATATGGACAGGAAATTTGAAACATTAAAGAAAAAAATGCTGCAATAATTATAAGAACAGAACACTCCCAAGGATATTTTTTGAATTACCTACTTTATAAAATGATATCAATGACCTTAATGTAAACAACATGTCTTAGAATAGTTTTCTACAGAAAACATGTCATAAAATAGTTCATGGCCATGGGCTGCCAGAAAAACATATGTAAAGCGGATCCCTTCCAAGGTTCAAACGGTTCTTTGAACCATCTATCACAATGAAAATTTGCATAATCTAGGGCAGCACGCGGCATACGTCTAGCTAATATGACTCATATGGAACAATAAATCATTTTTGTATGTTGATCAATGAAGCAAATAATCAAACTGAAATTCTATTTATATTGAACACTCAATTCCATCTCGGTAAAAATGAAAACTGAAATTCAATGCACTTCATTGCTATGATGAGGTACATGTATTTTTCTTCATAATGTACTCTTCCTCATAGCAACATCTCCTGCTGGAAACGGATTCCTCTGCCTTGCCAGTCAAAACTGCAGCCTTCTCGCTACTGTTGCTTCCATTGACAGATACTGAGTGTACCAAACAATTGGCACAGCGAGCGGAGAAACTTTACGTAAGTAGGAAAAGTGTTTCAGGGGGAGAAGAAACTAAGATATGCTCTCTATGGTGTCAACCATCCCAAGCTTTTGATTCAGGCTTGCAGCCAAGTGTGCAGCTCGTCGATTATGAGGTTGCAGGATCTGATGAAGTCGCTCGCCTTGCCATTGAAACTCCTACTGTTTCTCTCCTTCAAATTCTTCCACCCAAATAAGCATGCAAACGGCCCAGAAATCTTTATGACGATGCTAGCGATGTTGTAAAGAATATTTAGCCATCACTGTAGCAGGGAATGAGTGTCATAGCTCGGCTGTTGGCTGAAAGGATAACTGATCAGAAAGAAACCCTAAACAGCAGCAGAAAAAAGGGAAGGTTGCATATAAGTGTACAATACACTCAAGGCGCATAATCCCATTTGTTGATGAATTTGCCAACCCTACGTCCTTGTGCAGGAACCATGCGAGCTGATTGTGTGGCGCACAATGGATCAACCACCACTGCTGAATATGCTTCTTCTCAGCCAACATCTCGTGCATCTCGACCAGCATCCGCCTTCGGCGCGCCTTCCCCGACCACGGCAGCCGCCCCCACCTCTACCTCAGCAACAACATGCACCTTTTCTAAGGCCTTCTTCATGCTCGCATTAGAATTTCCTATGCGAAGCAAGTTAACACCAGCTTCACAAAAAAATCCTAGCTTAACTAATTTGCATAAACCATGAAGTCTATAGAAAGTTCCATGTGTTAGGCTGAAAAAATAACACATCAGAACTCCAAAAAGAATGACAGTTTGATGTTTTAACTAATCCGTTAAGAATGGAGTGCATTCAAATGGAAAAATGAATCGCATAAAAGACTATTACCTTCTTCCAGTAGTACAGAAGCACATGATATTCAGTTCAGGGAGGGCGAGGCATCACCCACCGTCTTTTTTTCAGGGACTACCAGTGTGCTTAAGCCAGCCTGGACCACTTCATAAAATTGAGAACTATACAAAGCCAAATTATACATTGGGATTAATAGAAAATAAAAGGAAGGAAAAAATAGAATCTCATACATAGGTGATACAACATAGTGCTCCAATCCGTCAAGAGCCCTCTCTTAATTCCATTTGAATACCTGTTGGACCACAACATAAGATCATCAGCAATCTTGCTAGCAGTAATGTGCAATTCCACAGAAACATCAGGGAAGAGCTTGTAGTTCCCGCGTCTCATATATTCCAGAGGACCACGATAAGCACAGTAGAGTGAATATTGTCGGAATAATTTTTCTTCCTAGAGATATTTGACTGAATCAACATTGAGTGGATGAAAATTTTGAAGTTCAGACCACAGCAATGCTAGGGACGAGCAGCTGATTAACATATGAGCAATATTCTCTAATTCATTAAAGAAAGGAAAATTGACTGACTGGCATATGAGCACTATACAATCTCGCCTATTTGGTGCACCTAATTCATCTAAGAAAACACACAATTTGCTAGAAAAATAATGCCAAGCCCAATAGTACTGAGCCATACCATTCAATTCATGTTCTTGATCTCACCCTGTCGACATCTTTGCAAGGCCGAGCTCGCATAGTAGTCCCTCACCAACAATCTCAAACAGTACTGCCCAGGTTACCTCACCAACCAGAGAGACACTTGATCATTGTGTTCACAGATGAGTTGGATGAATGTGAAACTGAACCCAGCTGAAAAATAATGAAAATCTGAACTAAACTGACCCAAAATCAAATCTAAGCCTTTCTATGCATGGCAATGGAGATGAGTTGGATGAATCGGCAACTGAATTCAACTAAAAACAATGGAAACCTGACCAAAACTGAACTAAAATCAAAATTGGAATAATGAAAGTCTGAACTAAACTGAAGAAAAATAAAAATCTTGAATATTGTCGAAATAATTTTTCTTCCTAGAGATATTTGACTGAATCAACATTGAGTGGATGAAAATATTGAAGTTCAGACCACAGCAATGCTAGGCAGGAGCAACTGATTAACATATGAGAAATATTCTCTAATTCATCAAAGAAAGGAAAATTGACTGACTGGCATATGAGCGCTATACAATCTCGCCGTCCATTACCACTTTACCTATCAAACTGAGTAGCAATATTATTATTAGCAGCTATAGGCAGCGTATATCAGGACCAATCAACAACATACACATATCAGTATCAGCATATGAAGCAATCAGCCACGCCATGTTTTCACCACAACACGGACAATAAAAAGAATCTACCAAGCGCTGCCTCAATATATGACTTATAGATTAGAGAAGAGCCAGTAAAAAATCTGCCATCGTGTTGGTAGATGCACTTGATTGATGATTCTTCTACACATTAGTTCTAAGCAAATGGCATATTGGCGGCAACCAAAACGGCATCAGGGTGCGAGTTGGTAGGTTGTGACCTGTGTGGTTGCGGATGTGATAGAGCGGATAGATTTTGAAGAGCAGCAACAATTGCATCATGACTTGGGGCGAGGGGATCCATGGTGGTCGTTCCACCACGATGCCTCTCCCCATTGCTCGGCCATGGCATCGGCAACCCCCAGCGCTTATCTATGGCGTCGGTCGCCTCCACAACCACGGCGCCTCTCCACGACGTGGCCGTTGCGCTGGAGCACACTCACGACGACATCTGCATGGTGCATGGCGACGTGTCGGCCTCCAAGTACGTGCTCCTCGACGTAGACGGACGTACGAGGCTCTGCGACCTGGGGTCGGGCTGTGAGGGCACCTTCCCGGCCACCGCCGCACCCGCCTGGGGCGCGTCAGCGATGAGATCGCCAGTGCGGACCCCTTCTTCCTCCGCACGGGCATCATGTCCAAGAAGTCTGACTTGTACGGTTTCGGCGTGCTGTTGTTCGAGGCCGTCACTGGCTCGCCGGCTACTGAAGCACCGGGCCAGGACGTCAACGGCAAATACTTGGCGCCGAAGGTGCCGCGCGTGATGGCGGTCGGAGTGGCGGGGCTCATGGATGGCAGGCTGTGCGACGACCACGACGCCGTGGAGGCGGGCGACGTTGCGCCGATCACCGTCGATCGCGCCGTGGCGCAGGTGCGAGCAGCCCTCGCGGAGAAGGTGGCGATGCCCATCGCGGGGATGGACGACAACGATATGCGCCGGCGCCCGCCGTGTACCTGACGACCCACTTTAGCGCCATTGTGTCTGGATCACCTTTCGCTAGGGGCCGATTACCAGGGTACTATGTTGATCTTGGAGAGGTATTTAAGAGATGGGAAACTCGGGCGTGAAATTTTGCCTACCTAGTAGGACGGACGAACGTGTTGGGATGGGCTTCTCTAAAACCAAACGATAACAAAAAAAATCGACGGCCGAAAACTACATGGCCCAGGCCCTTAGCGTGCGTGCGAACGAACCCATCATGTAGGTTCCCTGAATTAGTACCACCTTGAGTATATGTTTTAAATTCAAACTGAAAGCGTAAATTCACGTGAAGAAGCATATTGTGATGGTGAACCCACGGAGTCAATCCGTGTTTTATTATTAGGGATAGACTAGCACAAAGGCCCGTGTGTTGCAACGGGGCATACAAAGTTTAGTCATTTTCTAGTGCTTCGACATTTTGTAAAAGCAAGAAAGGCCATGTGTTACAACGAATACAAAATAAATAAGCGTGTGTTTGGAAACCTGAAAAATAATTTACCAATCAAACAACTTCAACCGTGAATTCCAGTTGTCATAAGAAGTTATCATTAAGTGCACACAAGCTAAGATTTGGGGGCCTTATTTTAGTGAACAAAATCTTGCACATACCTACCGACACATCGATCTTGTCACTTCTCCCGTTCGTCAATGGTGGTCATGTATTCCACCTAATCACGGTAAACACTTCTCCCGTTCATCGATGATGGTCATGTATTCCACCTAATCATGGTAAACATGATCAATTCCAAGGTTAGGGGGTTGGCCATTACACTATAGCATGCTGCATCCGCGTGCCCCTTTTTTCACTGAGTTGTAATTCTGTGGATGACATGTCCCATTAATGTATGCATGAGTATAATTAGAATGTAATATTGTAAGATACACAGTTTTACTATTGTTTACTTATGTATTAATTAAATAAAGGGTGTGTCTAGGGCACATCTAGATGTGCTCTAGTTATTGCACAGTTAAGTGAGTGAATCAAACATAAAGAAAAAAAGAAAAAAGAAAAAAAATATCCACGCGAATCTCGATGTAAGATCAATGACATAGAACTTAGATGTGCGATACTTATGACACATCTAGATGTGCTTTAGCAAAACTGTTAAATAAATGCATACCATCTTCTTTCATGCTAGAAAAAAAATACTAACTTGAGATTGTTGAAGCTCTCCTCTCAGTACACGCGATGCAACAAATACTGTAGAAAAGGAAAATAGCACAAAGGAGTCATGAAAAATATAATCACTTTTACCAGTCCACATATCAAAGGAATCAACATCGTTATATTCTGATAGACAATTTAAAGTTGGGGAATATTCTTCTACTCAAACAAAAATAGTATGCAAATTCACTAAATATATGTAGGGTAATTGTGTTTCAACTAATGTGCAGGTCGGAAATATAATCAATGCTTCGAGAAGTCTACACAATGATCATAACCCATTGTTCAATTATGCATAGAAAGCATAAGTAAAGTGCTCATCATCAGGAGACAAGACAGTTCAGGCGACAACCTGTGTGGTCTGCATCATCCGCCGTGTGCAACGGAGCCGGCGTCGCGTGCATCGGTAGCTCTGGTCCTCACGAGTGCCTGTTCCTCGTCAATCTGTCCGCAAGGAAGCCGATACAAAAGCTTAGGTAGCTAGCTCACGTAGCTAGCTTTGTACACAAGTGTTACCTTCAACTCATGGTCTGGATGAAGCTATCTCGGCCTTGTGTTCGGATTAAGCGCCCCGACCTGTGTTGCGCGCCCGGTTCCACATGCCCGCGAGCGGAGGAGTGTAGGACAGCTGGATTGGGTAAGCAACGTCGGCGAACAACACAGCGCCTGTCCATCCTAGTTGAGTGCCCAGAAGTCCGTAACTCCAACCGCAGCACAGCCGCGCGTCCAATCTCTTCAGACTGGTACGTACCTCTTGGATGGTTTCCCTTCCTTTCCCAGTGTCCGCGTGCCTCCAGGAGTTTTCTCCTTGTCCCCATGGGATCGGCCTCCATGCACCTGCTCCATCGGCTGCTCCGTCGTCCACGTGGGATCGGCCTCAGCGCGCCTCCTGCACCGGCCGTTCCGCTCTACCCATGGGATCTCCCTCCGCACTCCTCGATAGGCCGCTTCACGTGTTGCTTCTCCTCCAGCCGCTCCGTCGTCCATGTGGAATCGGCCGGCCGTTTCCTCTACGGTATCGACCGCCTCCCTCTTATCTGATATTTATCGTAGGGGTTAGGGTATAACCAGTTTGAAATCTTATCGTAGGAACTGTCTAGATGGAGGTACGTGTGTGAGTCAAACACGAAAGAGAAAACCGAAGTAAACGAATTGTTTTTGATAGACAGACGGGATTAGTACCACCTTGGATTAAAAAAAACATGAACGTGTTGAAAAAAACTAAAAGCGTAAAGTCACGGGAAAAAGCGTATTGTGACGGTGAACCCACGGAGTCAATCCGTGCTTTATTATTATTAGGGAAAGACTAGCAAAAATGCTCGTGCGTTGCAACGGGAGAAAAACTATTACATACATCTGAGTTCTAACACAATAACCATGTTTCACGAAACCCGCCCTCCCCCCATCCCACCTCCACTTGTGCCTTTCTCACGTGCCCACGGCGACTGCTGCTTCTTCCCCAGCCCCACCCACACATGTACCTGCCCCACCCACGCTTCATACACGTGCCCACGGTAATCATGCTTTCTACGCGCTCGCACTTTGAGGAACCGATGAGAGGATGCTAACGGAGGAGTTCTATCCTCATGTGCATCGGACACATGCCTCATGTCGTCCTTATCGACAACAGCGACCAACAACCAGGCCTCGGCCGAGGCAACACAACGGCCCCGGCGTTCATGTGTATTCATGGCTTGATGCACAACAACATGTGGCCGCATGTCTTCACACCGGCAGAGGTGGCCTATGCTGCTAAGCTCCCTCACTCCCACCAGCCAAAATCTATGCCTTCTTTCATAGCAATGAACTCTAGAACCTTGACCATCTAAGAGAAGATAATTTTTCATCAAATTAATAAACAGACCAAATTTGAATGTACCTCATCAAATGAAGATTGCTAAAGTGTGGCGACCTAGCATAGATGTTTCACAGCCTCAAGGCATGAAGAATGAGAGAATTGAGATGCCTGCTACGTATACTATGTAGAGTCTTACATCAGAAACCTATCTACTTTTCAGTAGGAAAATTTAGCTACTTTCTAGACTTATGTGCCTGACTTGATAACTTATAAACACGCTCGACCATTAATCTATTTCGCAGACTTCAACATGTACAATACCCGTACAAAATTCAAAAAATGTTCAGCTAAGTTGGCAATGCAATAATACCCATATCTTATTCTTCGATCAAAAGGAGGTAAGTGTAGATAAAAAAATATGTCATGAGCACCATAAAGAAAAACAATTATCAAATGACAAGGGAAAGCGTAGTTTTGCACAAATTACTATTCATGCACCTGAAAGATCGACACAAAGTAGAGCCAATAAAGTATTGAGTCAACAATATCACTATCATCTCAAGGTTCTTCTTCTATCTCCGTCCTTCTCACCTCCTCTCCGAGCAAACCTACTGCCCCATCCAAATCAATCTCATGTCTTCATCGACCACACAACCAAAGTACCAATTGTCAAAAATCAAATCACCACTCTGGTTGATTGTTATAAATCTCGTTTTCCTTTTCAACTGAGCTCTACAATGCTGAAATTTCTAAATCCATGTGGTTTCCTTTTTCTGCCTTTCCACTGTTTCCTTGAAATTGAGTTAGTGAACCGGACATGTCCTCCAGACCATGGCCTGCACAAATCCCAAAAGGAAGCTCTAAATATGTTGGTAACCTGGTTTATCATTCAGCTTCTTAGAGTACATTTGCCCTTCAACAATCTTGCATGCCTGCAATCAATTTGTAGAAAATACTGAACATCCGATGTCTAATTTAAATATGAGGAAGCACGCAGCATGTATACAGTACCTCCATAGGCAAATATACAGGCCGGGAATCATTTTCGGACTACATGCAAGGCCAAGTAGTATGCTGCAGATTGTAGTTGTATCATTGCATGAAGTACTGAACAACTAATATTCGTGTTCCTCTCTCATCAACAGGAAATCTAACATCAAACAAAATAACAGGAGAAAATTGAAAATTCAAATTGGGAAGAGATAATAATCATGAATTGATGCTAAAAAGGACACTGGTATAACATTCATAACTAAAATTGTGAAGAGGTATCAACTTAACAGAGATAGATCTTTGCAATGTTGCAAAAATCAATGCATGGGACTCAGGCAGATAGGTTGTATAGAAAATCATTATTCGAAGTTTCAAACCAATTCCTTACACACCTGCATCAATGAAGAAGAACAAGCCAAAAATCTATACGCACATCTTTCTAATATTCTAGCAGCACTGATTAGTCACTCGAGAACGTAGTGATAATATGAACAAACCAAAGAACACCCAAATCAAAGCATGAGACGCAAGGAAGAGAGACAAAATGGCACACATCGAAGAAGGTCACCACATCGTTCTTGCATCCCTCGCCCGTGCGGCCGCGGTGGCCATCAACTGCTCCGGATCGGCAGCCTCCGGCGGTCGCTCTTGGAAGGACGTTGTAACACCCCCAGTGTCATGCTACAGTAATCCCCTGTTAATGGTGCCATGTCATCATGCTACTGATTGCTAATCTTCACTTATCCAAATCACACTTCAAATTCAAGTCCAATCTAAAGTCAAAAATTCATATTTATCAGACATGAAATCTAAAAAGTTCATCCTATGGCAAATAATCCCTAGATAATTGTCATGTTGAAGCCAACATTTTTGGAATTCCCAAATTGCCCTTGGGAATTTATTATCTAGTCCAACAAGTATTTAAGATGTCCTTTTCATTTTCTAAAAATGCTTGGACAACTCCTGATG
>NC_057797.1:182381486-182404684 GCF_018294505.1 Triticum aestivum | reverse complement strand
CTAGCTCCCCCTCCCGCATCGTCTTCACTGTGCGAGCGACCGAGCGCCCGTGCCCGCGGTCGCCGCCCGACCAGCTCGCCGCCCCAAGCCGCGGCAACGCCGAGGATAAGGTCGCCGCCCCTGGACGCCTCGAGTCCCCCCTCACCTACCGCTACGCCCCCGCCCAGATCCACTCCCTTCTTTCCCTCGCTCGCGCTCGCCCTTTCTCCCCACTGCCCGAGCACGCCCGCCGTCGTGCCTCGACCGTCCTCACGGCTACCGACCTCGCCTCGCCTCGCCGACCTGTCCAGCAGCTCCACCGTCGTCGACTACTGCGACCCCGACCACCATCGTGACCCGGGATCCAGCACCGCGGAAGGATCGGAGCAACTTCCTCCCCTGCATCCGCCGGAGTTCGACGTCGACTCCGTCGCCGTCACTGCATCCCACGCCTCCCCGAGTAGCTCCCCGTCACCGCTGTGAGCCCCATTTCCTTCCCCCTCTCTTTTGCTCCCGTACGCGCCCAGAGCGGCTGGACCCGCCATGGCCGAGCCGAGCTCCGCCGACGAGCTCGATGCCGTCGTTGTGACTGTCCACACGCTCGCCCGAGCTCACAGTTGTGCTCCTGGGGTTCCCAGGAGCCCAACGCGCACGCGCACGCTCCCTCCCGTGCCTCCTAGCGTAGT
The DNA here is from genome assembly GCF_018294505.1 of Triticum aestivum. NCBI lineage: Eukaryota > Viridiplantae > Streptophyta > Magnoliopsida > Poales > Poaceae > Triticum > Triticum aestivum. The sequence goes on along the minus strand of NC_057797.1, from coordinate 182,404,019 downwards.
TTCCGTCAAGGTCCCGTACGCGCGGCCGCCGTATCTCGTCGCCGACCCGTCTCCGGTGACCGTTTGGTCACGGGCTCGTGCCCATTGGACTCGCCGCACCACGAAGATCCTCCCCAGCCTCCTCTTTTGCTCAATAGCGCGCTGCCTCGCCGTTTCTTCCTTCGGCCAAAGCCGCTCCGCCGCTGGCCTCGACGCCGGCGCCGATTCCGGCCAACTCCGGCGACGCCACCGTTCCTAGTCGACGCGCCTTCGTGCGCTCGTTCGAACGCCCCTAACCGCGACCTCCCCCGGGCCCTATAGCAGAATCCCGAATCCCCCCTGTACGCGTCGCCGTGTTTTTAGTCGCCGGCGGCGAAGCTCCGGCACCGCTGACGTGGCACCACCTGGGGCCACCCCCCGGGTCGCTGACCAGTGGCCCCAGGTGCCCCGGTTGGCCAGTTGACCAAGTCAGCTACGCTGATGTGGCAGTTACTTCCACTGACATGTTGGCCCCCACGCTAATTAAACTAAATTAATTAGTTAATCTAATTAGGCATTGACATGTGGGGCCTAACCTCTAATTAACTCTGTTTAGCTAAATTAAACTGCTGTTAGACCCACTGTCTATGACAGGTGGGACCCAGCTGCCAGGTTTGACCTGACCAGCTGCGGTTGACCTGCTGACATCATGCTGACGCAATAATTCCATTTATGTTAATTTAAATAATTTCTGGAAATGCTAAAATCTTTAGAAATTCGTAGAAATTAAACCGTAGCTCAGATGAAAATGTTTTCTATATGAAATTTGCTCAAAAAAATCAAACGAATCCGAATACGCGGTCCGTTCATCTGTCACATGCCCCTAGCATGCTGAACATGGGACATTCCCCCTCCGGTCATCTGTATGACACAGGTCCAGAACCGGGAAAACATTCCCGGTTGAATTTCCCCTTCTCCTATATCGTGTAGCCTTACGTTAGGTCACACCCGGCACAGCTTATTGCCATATTATGCCTTGTGATGCATTGTTTGCTCTGTATTTACTGTTTCTTCCTCCTCTTCTCTCCGGTAGACCCCGAGGCCGCAGATGCCCCGGTGATCGACTACGTCGTCGACGACGACCCCTCCTTGCCAGAGCAACCAGGCAAGCCCCCCCCTTTGATCATCCCGATATCGCCCATTCCATTCTCTCATGCTTGCATTAGATTTTTGCTATTGTTATTGTTTGCTCCTATTCTGATGCATAGCCTCCTTTTGTAACCTGCTTATTGTTACCTTACCGGCTTATCCTAAACTGCTTAGTATAGGTTGGTTAGTGATCCATCAGTGACCCCCACCTTGTCCTTGTTGCCCCTGCTTCATCATTGAAGACCCGATCAACGGGATTGAAGACCAGGCCCCGGCACCGCACATCACTTTCCCCTTAGTTGCTCGACGCTGCTGGGTTACTATCGAGTGCCGAGGGTGAGACCTCTATAGCACTTCTGATGTTAACCTGTAGTGTAGCTATTCGGTCGTGGTCATCGAGGGTGATTTCCTCCTTAACCACTTCCGATACGACTCTGTCGTGCAACCCCTCAAGTGTGAACCTCGAGGGTGATTCCTCTACGTTCACCTTGATGATTACATTGAGTGGAACCCACCGAGGGTGATTCCTTGGGTTTTCCTCTTGATGTTTGGACACACGGATACTTGGACTTTACAACTGTTACTTGGAAAGAGATGTGGAGACGGGTTGACCTGGAAGGTGCCCGTGAGATAATTACGAGGCATGGCCGGGCATTCTTAGCCCTTGCCGCAAGTCCTCGAGACGGGGCAACGGGGTCACCTCTTTCGTGAGTCTCTGCTTGTTACCGCGCGTTCCTAATCCACTACGATTTGGATATTTGATCCGAGGGGCCTCTGGCCTGATAGCACTAACCATCACGTGGGCATAGTATGGGCGTTCTGCGTCGTATACATCAGCCAAAGCTTAATAGACGTCAGCGACTGAGTGGCGCGCGCCGGGTTGGACTGCGCAAGCGCCTGCCTTGTTGAAGGAGGTAGCTAGGTCTGCTCACCGGCCGCGTACGCAACGTGCAGGAGTTTCCGGGGAGATGGCCCATGACCCCTGGGGGCATAGGTTTAGTCCGGCGTGCTGACCTCTCTGTTAAGTCTAGGTCGGGTTGCGGCGTATTGTTTGGCCGAGGCCGGGCATGACCCTGGAAAGTGTGTCCGACCGGAGTCAATCGAGCGTGGTGGGTAAGTTGGTGCACCCCTGCAGGGAAGAAAACATCTATCGATAGCCTGTCCTACGGTAACGGACACTTGGAGTTGTATCCCGATCGATACAACTAGAACTGGATACTTGTGATGAGAACTGGATGGTGATGAGGATTTGATTGTGATGATAACCGGATAGTATGGCTCTGGGATGCCTGTCTCGCAGGGAGTCGAGAAAGGATCTCCGGCCGAGGTTGATAACACTTCTACTACTTTACTTTATGCTACTCTACTCTCTCCGGTTGTTGCAAGATGGTGGTTTCCAAAAGATGCTAGTCTTCGATAGGACTAGGCCTTCTCTCTATTCTGGCATTTCTGCAGCCCAGTCCACATATATATCCTTCCTTTGATAATGTTGCATATGTAGTGTAGATCCTTGCTTGCGAGTACTTTGGATGAGTACTCACGGTTGCTTTGCTTCCCTGTTTCCCCCTTTCTTCTTCTTTCCGGTTGATGCAACCAGATGTCGGAGCCCAGGAGCCAGATGCCACCGTCGATGCCTACTACTACGTGAAGACCGCCGACGACCAGGAGTAGTTAGGAGGCTCCCAGGCAGGAGGCCTTGCCTTTTCGATCGTTGCTACTTTTGTGCTAGCCTTCTTAAGGCAAACTTGTCTAACTCCTGTCTGTATTCAGATATTGTTGCTTCCGCTGACTCTTGTGTTTTCGAGCTTATGTATTCGAGCCCCCGAGGCCCCTGGCTTGTAATATAAAGCTTGTATTATTTTATTTTGTGTCTAGAGTTATGTTGTGATATCTTCCCGTGAGTCCTTGATCTTGATCGTACACATTTGCATGTATGATTAGTGTATGATTGAATCGAGGGCGTCACAAGTTGGTATCAGAGCCGACTGCCTGTAGGTAGCCCCCTTTCCAACTACTTGGCCGAAGTTGAGTCTAGTCACTGAAAAACTTTTACTAACACTGGCTGTGTGTCTTACGGGCCCACGTCGCCATTGGGTGTTATTAGGATCTTTTATTCCTCGTCTATACTCTGGGACTCTGATCTCTCGTCTATTCGGGTTAAACGATTTTACTAACTCTAACGCTAGGTTCTCGCAATGACTTCCTCCCGGAGAGCCCCTTCCTTCCAGATGATCACCTGCTCCCCCAGAAGCCTTCGAAGATACTCTCCGATGTTCGCTCGAGAACTTGTGCTCATCACTTTTGCGATTCCCTTCCACCGTCAACCCCTATGGAAAACTACATACACTTGCCATTCATACAATCATTCCTCGATGCTCTTGTTATTGCAAGATGCCCCAAAATTCTCTATTGTTTCGAGAATCCTTTGAGCTTACTGCCTTGCAGTTCTTTGCCCCATGAATACCTCCCCTTCGAATAATTCCTCGCACTCACCGAGGATTCGTTCATCCTCAGTTGTTCGTGTGATTCTCAAAATTCTTTGAAATACTATCTGATCTTCCAAAAATCCTCAGCAACCTGTTGCTGTTGAAATTCTTGTTTGCTTGCATTATGGTTAATTCCATATTTCAAGTAATCTTCATTGACATCCTCTGTCACTATCCTTTTGAGTCCGTTGATTCAATATGTTGCGGATGCTCGCAATCCTCAGTCGGATCATAGAATTCATCCTTCCGGCTTGGACGTCATTTGACCAAGAGTTGTTTCTCGACCAATCGATTTGTTGTCGATTGTATCCCTAAGGCTATTCAACTTACTTATCTTTTGATCAAAGCGTCTGCTTCTGATCTTCTATTTTTGAAATCATGATTTCTTTGCATTTAAGCATCGAATTATTCAGATGTTTCTATTATCCGAAGCCTTTGCATTCTTTCTTCATCTGATTGATTACCGATACTCACATCAACTCTGTCGTGAATCGCCAGATCCATTGTTGGGTTGTTATCCGACAGTGTCCTTCACATCCAAAATCTTATCAGTATTTCCCTGATACATAATACCTTCAGTATATTGTATCATCTGCTTTGACTTCGATACTCTGCTTTCGAACTCGTATCTTTTGCTTGGTTGATGGTGGTATAGATTCGTAAAGATGCCCCTATGGGTTGAACTTATGCCTTCCGTAATCCGAGTGAACCCGAGAGTTCTCACGAGTCTTACTCTTCTGGTACTTCGCCAGATAAATCCTCTGCACTACATTTTCTTTGAAAAACGAGGAGTGAATGAAAGGTTATGCATTGAAAAAGTGGGAGTCGACCTTGAACCCTTGTGTTCATGCCCATGGACCCGATGTAGAACTTATCGTGGAAGCTGCTCGTAAATATAATTACCCTTTCTTATAAGTTCATCTTGTATCGGTGGTTTGATCATTCGTAACCGTGGTTCCGACCATAGTTTCTCCTTAACTCCATTTCCTGGACAAGTTAAAATACTTGTCTTCTGCAGATCATTTCATATGTCTAACCTCTATTTTTGATCTACCTTCAAGTATTGCCTCATGTTATCTCGAGGATATTGTGTCATTGCACTACCTCTTGTAAATTCTTAATTGGAGTGATACTCCGTCACATCATTCCTAGCCTGATCGGATATATCATTATCGTGCTAATTTTAACTATGCTACCTGGTCCTTATTCTTGGAGCACAACTTTTCGACGATGAGCGAAGCTTACGTCGATCTTCCTCATCTTGTCATTTCACCTCAAACAACAAGCTTGATTACGAGCTTGTGTCGCATCCGTGGTTCCAATAGCCTTTCGCTTCGTCATTCCTTTTGCTTGATGTTGTCGTTGTTCGATGGCCTCTTCATAGTACCTTGACAAAATCTGTCGTGATCCCCATCAATATACTGACCTGTTTCAGGATATCAATCGAATTCATGATGAGAAATGCCATCCTCACCCCTCGATGATTTGTGTTATCATCGACAACATTCTTGTCCCCCCCCCCAACAAACTTGTTCATATAAATTTTGGGAATACATCCTTTGTGACGTGTCGATGGATTGTTACTGAACCCATCGGCCACCTCCTCATCTTTTCCTTGATAAAATATCATGATATGTTCTAAAAATTCCGATGGACCCTTTGTGTTCCCAAGGTCTGACCTTTACCTGATGACCATGACAATGCTTTCCCAAAGCATGACTGTGGTACTCCGAACCTCTTTAAAAACATTTGGAGGCGCAATGCTAAATGTTTCTTGATCACTTATCCAAACACTGTTGTATGGGTAACGTCATGAATTTCCTCCCCCCCCCCCCTTTACCTAAAAGGTAATCTACTACCTTGTCATGGATTTCATCCTCTGCTTGTCCTTGGGATTAATGTGCTCCTGATATTTGTGCTTAAACACATTTTCCTTTCCATTGTTTTGTTTTACCTTTCTTGTAATCTAACTTGTCTGAGCAGAGATAAATCCATGCTTAAGTAAGCACCTCGGTGTACAACTCTATCAGTAAGACCATGTTACTATTGCTGGTGACATTCCGGTAACCACCGATGGAAGAGAACTTTGCCTATTGGTCCGCCTCGTCTTGCGAGCAGGAGAATGGTTCTCTTCATCCCTCGCCCTTGGTACCAACGTTGTTGCCAACATAATTGACAGTCTATGCTCTGACCTACCTTGCTATCATGACCATGCAAAATACTAGCGCCCTTCCTGCTTTTAGCCCACATGGTGGGCCCACAACCCACGGTTCCATAGGATCGAAACCTGACTCTCCTGTTTATCCTTTATTCTGAAGTATCATTTGCTCTTGGCTTTGTGTGTTGTCACGAGCCACCGTCCGAGAGATGATCTTTTCCCGATGCTCTGAACCCCTTTCTCACACTCTGTCCAGGTATCGATCGTTTGCCCATTCGCTTGAAACTTCCTATTGTACCTTCATATTTGCTCTTGATGTTTTCTTAAGTTTCAACTCGAGAGATACTTCTGCCACATTCCCTGAATTGTTCTCCAGATAATTAACCCTATAAGGGTCAGTTCTCCCGAAGTTGCTCTTTACTTCACCACTTAAATCTCGGGACGAGATTTCTTGTAGTGGAGGAGATTTGTAACACCCCCAGTGTCATGCTACAGTAATCCCCTGTTAATGGTGCCATGTCATCATGCTACTGATTGCTAATCTTCACTTATCCAAATCACACTTCAAATTCAAGTCCAATCTAAAGTCAAAAATTCATATTTATCAGACATGAAATCTAAAAAGTTCATCCTATGGCAAATAATCCCTAGATAATTGTCATGTTGAAGCCAACATTTTTGGAATTCCCAAATTAACCTTGGGAATTTATTATCTAGTCCAACAAGTATTTAAGATGTCCTTTTCATTTTCTAAAAATGCTTGGACAACTCCTGATGACCCCAAACTCTTAGTGGCAGTGAAAAATACTAGAAAGAATTTAAGTGGCCAGTCCCACATTTTTTTCTCAAGGTATTTTGGTAGCCCAAAATATTCCCTAGATGTCTCTGATTTTTTTAACATAAAAGAGAAATCAAAAAAAAGAAGGAAAAAGCCCCCCCCCTCAATTGGGCCGATTGGCCCAGCTGGCCACCGCCCCCCCCCCTTGGGCCTCAGCCCACCTGGCCGACCCAGGCCTCCTAGCTCCCCCTCCCGCATCGTCTTCACTGTGCGAGCGACCGAGCGCCCGTACCCGCGGTCGCCGCCCGACCAGCTCGCCACCCCAAGCCGCGGCAACGCCGAGGATAAGGTCGCCGCCCGTGGACGCCTCGAGTCCCCCCTCACCTACCGCTACGCCCCCGCCCAGATCCACTCCCTTCTTTCCCTCGCTCGCGCTCGCCCTTTCTCCCCACTGCCCGAGCACGCCCGCCGTCGTGCCTCGATCGTCCTCACGGCTACCGACCTCGCCTCGCCTCGCCGACCTGTCCAGCAGCTCCACCGTCGTCGACTACTGCGACCCCGACCACCATCGTGACCCGGGATCCAGCACCGCGGAGGGATCGGAGCAACTTCCTCCCCTGCATCCGCCGGAGTTCGACGTCGACTCCGTCGCCGTCACTGCATCCCACGCCTCCCCGAGCAGCTCCCCGTCACCGCTGTGAGCCCCATTTCCTTCCCCCTCTCTTTTGCTCCCGTACGCGCCCAGAGCGGCTGGACCCGCCATGGCCGAGCCGAGCTCCGCCGACGAGCTCGATGCCGTCGTTGTGACCGTCTGCACGCTCGCCCGAGCTCACAGTTGTGCTCCTGGGGTTCCCAGGAGCCCAACGCGCACGCGCACGCTCCCTCCCGTGCCTCCTAGCGTAGTTTCCGTCGAGGTCCCGTACGCGCGGCCGCCGTATCTCGTCGCCGACCCGTCTCCGGTGACCGTTTGGTCACGGGCTCGTGCCCATTGGACTCGCCGCACCACGAAGATCCTCCCCAGCCTCCTCTTTTGCTCAATAGCGCGCTGCCTCGCCATTTCTTCCTTCGGCCAAAGCCGCTCCGCCGCTGGCCTCGACGCCAGCGCCGATTCCGGCCAACTCCGGCGACGCCACTGTCCCTAGTCGACGCGCCTTCGTGCGCTCGTTCGAACGCCCCTAACCGCGACCTCCCCCGGGCCCTATAGCAGAATCCCGATTCCCCCCTGTATGCGCCGCCATGTTTTTAGTCGCCGGCGGCGAAGCTCCGGCACCGCTGACGTGGCACCACCTGGGGCCACCCCCCGGGTCGCTGACCAGTGGCCCCAGGTGCCCCGGTTGGCCAGTTGACCAAGTCAGCTACGCTGATGTGGCAGTTACTTCCACTGACATGTTGGCCCCCACGCTAATTAAACTAAATTAATTAGTTAATCTAATTAGGCATTGACATGTGGGGCCCAACCTCTAATTAACTCTGTTTAGCTAAATTAAACTGCTGTTAGACCCACTGTCTATGACAGGTGGGACCCAGCTGCCAGGTTTGACCTGACCAGATGCGGTTGACCTGCTGACCTCTTGCTGACATCATGCTGACGCAATAATTCCATTTATGTTAATTTAAATAATTTCTGGAAATGCTAAAATCTTTAGAAATTCGTAGAAATTAAACCGTAGCTCAGATGAAAATGTTTTCTATATGAAATTTGCTCAAAAAAATCAAACGAATCCGAATACGCGGTCCGTTCATCTGTCACATGCCCCTAGCATGCTGAACATGGGACATTCCCCCTCCGGTCATCTGTATGACACAGGTCCGGAACCGGGAAAACATTCCCGGTTGAATTTCCCCTTCTCCTATATCGTGTAGCCTTACGTTAGGTCACACCCGGCACAGCTTATTGCCATATTATGCCTTGTGATGCATTGTTTGCTCTGTATTTACTGTTTCTTCCTCCTCTTCTCTCCGGTAGACCCCGAGGCCGCAGATGCCCCGGTGATCGACTACGTCGTCGACGACGACCCCTCCTTGCCAGAGCAACCAGGCAAGCCCCCCCTTTGATCATCCCGATATCGCCCATTCCATTCTCTCATGCTTGCATTAGATTTTTGCTATTGTTATTGTTTGCTCCTATTCTGATGCATAGCCTCCTTTTGTAACCTGCTTATTGTTACCTTACCGGCTTATCCTAAACTGCTTAGTATAGGTTGGTTAGTGATCCATCAGTGACCCCCACCTTGTCCTTGTTGCCCCTGCTTCATCATTGAAGACCCGATCAACGGGATTGAAGACCAGGCCCCGGCACCGCACATCACTTTCCCCTTAGTTGCTCGACGCTGCTGGGTTACTATCGAGTGCCGAGGGTGAGACCTCTACAGCACTTCTGATGTTAACCTGTAGTGTAGCTATTCGGTCGTGGTCATCGAGGGTGATTTCCTCCTTAACCACTTCCGATACGACTCTGTCGTGCAACCCCTCAAGTGTGAACCTCGAGGGTGATTCCTCTACGTTCACCTTGATGATTACATTGAGTGGAACCCACCGAGGGTGATTCCTTGGGTTTTCCTCTTGATGTTTGGACACACTGATACTTGGAATTTACAACTGTTACTTGGAAAGAGATGTGGAGACGGGTTGACCTGGAAGGTGCCCGTGAGATAATTACGAGGCGTGGCCGGGCATTCTTAGCCCTTGCCGCAAGTCCTCGAGACGGGGCAACGGGGTCACCTCTTTCGTGAGTCTCTGCTTGTTACGGCGCGTTCCTAATCCACTACGATTTGGATATTTGATCCGAGGGGCCTCTGGCCTGATAGCACTAACCATCACGTGGGCATAGTATGGGCGTTCTGCGTCGTATACATCAGCCAAAGCTTAATAGACGTCAGCGACTGAGTGGCGCGCGCCGGGTTGGACTGCGCAAGCGCCTGCCTTGTTGAAGGAGGTAGCTAGGTCTGCTCACCGGCCGCGTACGCAACGTGCAGGAGTTTCCGGGGAGATGGCCCATGACCCCTGGGGGCATAGGTTTAGTCCGGCGTGCTGACCTCTCTGTTAAGTCTAGGTCGGGTTGCGGCGTATTGTTTGGCCGAGGCCGGGCATGACCCTGGAAAGTGTGTCCGACCGGAGTCAATCGAGCGTGGTGGGTAAGTTGGTGCACCCCTGCAGGGAAGAAAACATCTATCGATAGCCTGTCCTACGGTAACGGACACTTGGAGTTGTATCCCGATCGATACAACTAGAACTGGATACTTGTGATGAGAACTGGATGGTGATGAGGATTTGATTGTGATGATAACCGGATAGTATGGCTCTGGGATGCCTGTCTCGCAGGGAGTCGAGAAAGGATCTCCGGCCGAGGTTGATAACACTTCTACTACTTTACTTTATGCTACTCTACTCTCTCCGGTTGTTGCAAGATGGTGGTTTCCAAAAGATGCTACTCTTCGATAGGACTAGGCCTTCTCTCTATTCTGGCATTTCTGCAGCCCAGTCCACATATATATCCTTCCTTTGATAATGTTGCATATGTAGTGTAGATCCTTGCTTGCGAGTACTTTGGATGAGTACTCACGGTTGCTTTGCTTCCCTGTTTCCCCCTTTCTTCTTCTTTCCGGTTGATGCAACCAGATGTCGGAGCCCAGGAGCCAGATGCCACCGTCGATGCCTACTACTACGTGAAGACCGCCGACGACCAGGAGTAGTTAGGAGGCTCCCAGGCAGGAGGCCTTGCCTTTTCGATCGTTGCTACTTTTGTGCTAGCCTTCTTAAGGAAAACTTGTCTAACTCATGTCTGTATTCAGATATTGTTGCTTCCGCTGACTCTTGTGTTTTCGAGCTTATGTATTCGAGCCCCCGAGGCCCCTGGCTTGTAATATAAAGCTTGTATTATTTTATTTTGTGTCTAGAGTTGTGTTGTGATATCTTCCCGTGAGTCCTTGATCTTGATCGTACACATTTGCGTGTATGATTAGTGTACGATTGAATCGAGGGCGTCACAGACGTCACCCTCCCCCTGGCGCGCCACGGCGGGCTCTAACTGCCGCTCATCGTGCTCGCCTCCACCCTCGCCGTGGCGCTCCTCCTCCCCAACTTCCACGCCGTGCAGCCCCTCGCCGCAGCCGCGCTCCGGGACACAAACAGATAACATATGTAGGCTGACTTGAGCAAAGAAGATCACAAGATGAAAAAATTAATCATCATCACAATAAAATAACTCTTTCTCCTCAATCTGCATAGCAGAGCATGAATACGCCCAAATAGTTACATAATTTGCCTCCTTTCCATATACCTAGATAATTAGATTTCCTTGAAGGAAGAGTCTGTAAGAAAGGAATATGTAGAAATTAGAAAACCAACATAAAGCAAACTGACATTCATCTATCCTTACCAATTGAGGTGCATTAGTGAGAAAACCGAAACTTCTTACCATGTTGCCTGCGCAAGTAGCAGGCTTCCTAGGTTTGAATCACTCGAAGAGATGAATGGCCAAATCGCTGCAGCTGCTCTGTTCTGCTGATTGTGCGGGAGGACGAAGTGGTGAAGACACAGATGTGGGGACGGATTGCATCACCAATTCGATAGCCAAAAACGACTAATAAATTCCATCTTTATAAACAACAATACGGGTTTGCACACTTGTAACCTTCGGCCAGTGTGTTGCAACAGGAGAAAAAATAGTTCTTCTCATGTCTCTGCCTCGGTAAATAGATTTCAAATAATGCCTTAATATTCAATCTTGCATATCAAAATAGGGAGAAAAGGTAGTTCCTACCTCCCAGGTGGTAGGGTTGTCAGCACGGACTCCACAAACTTTTCGGGTTCGATTCCAACTTCTAACTGCGCAACTGGCTGAGCATGATCGACATGTCCATTCATTGAGTCATCCTCGCCATAGCGAGTTCGTATGGGCATTCCTTAGAGAACCCAACCTGCTAGTCGTCTTCACTCTTCTCATTCAATTCTTGAATTTCTCATGCCGTGTAATACTCATCAGGCCTAAAAAATATGACAAAAGATGTAGGATTCAGAGTACAGATCTTTAGAAAGATAACTTTTCTTTCAAAACAAAAGCCACATGTGAACCAAACTCTTCTTTCACAACAAAAGCCATCTGAACCAAGTCTGATGCCCACTAAAAAAACACTATGTTTAATGCATGCAACTCCAAGTGGAACTTATGCAGATAAACGAAGCAACATGATGATAGAAATCTGGAGATGGCACTAATTGATCTAGTGGGTCTCATCTGTAGTTTGTAGGTAAATAAGCGGACCCAAGTGAACTTGATGTCCTAGATAGTTTGTACAAATGCTCATATTGCCAGACTGCTCCTTTGAACCAGGCCGAAATACATATTGCGAATTCATGCGGCTGTACCACTCACATAACATGTGGAATTTAGATGGGCAGAAGAACATCGTATAGGCACTTGCAATCGAGATTCCCTAAACCGTGAACCACGCAGCTGCTGCGTTGTCATTAGTTACCAAATGGCAGAGGAGAGTAGAGGTAGCAGCAATAATGTGGACTCTAAAATACTCTAGCCACAACACTGCCCCCGCACCTTGCTCATCTTATTACTCATTACAACCATCTGGATTCATTTGTCCTAACAACTAAGCAAGCATTGGAATCGGATCAGATGTAATGGAAAACAAAATGCTTAACCATGCATTAGATTCAGTCATAAAAACTTGTTCTTTCTGTCTTTCTTAATATATGGGCGTGTAGGTCTCCTGCGTATTCCCAAAAAGAATTTAGATTCAGTGAGACGCAGAACATGAAAAAGATAAGAGTTGCAAGAATCACAATACCTGGGACTCAATAGTTTCTTCACAAAAGTACCCATCAAACCAAGATTTAATATACCATCAAGAATGCCTGCCATAATTTCCTCAATCATCAAGAATTCCTGCCAATGCCCTGTTATACCATCAAGAGATTTAATAGAGCTATCTTGAGATCAGGGGATGGAGTTTGGAGCCACTGCTCGCTGAAGGTTTATGGTATTATCGGACATTCAGTCATCTCAAGCACATAACCTACTTGCGCGGGGCAGTCCGCGCCTCCAGTCCATAATGTGATGCAACAGACATCACCAAACGATCTCCGGGGATAATGGAGTGATGGTAGCTTGCCTAGTTTAGTAGCCCCCTGTTGTCGGTCTCCGACCACCCTCATTCCTTTACAGATGTCGTCATCCGGCCACGGACGACAGCTGACCGTTGCTGCTGAACTTGGCCTCCAATGCTTCCTCTAGCCGCCTCCTTTATTTTGGAATATCTGCAGCATAGAGACCAACATAATCGTTTACCCCATGTAAACTGCAATTTGGAAGAATGCATATGTCTACACAATTATTTCCATTGTATACATGGAAGTAGCGATGCATTGACTATTGTACCTGATTAAAAAAGTAATGAGTAACAGCTCAAATAAGAAATCAAGAACATTGAACCTGATATTCAATAATGGGCAATGCACATGATTAACTTGTGCTACTTGCGCTCCATCAACAGTGTAATATCATTCTCACCTTCAACAATTACCGGAACACAAACAAATCAAACCTGACCCTAAATCTGCCTCTATAGCCAATAGGAAGAAGCATCATCACTCACCTCGCCAGCGTCTGCAGCACTTGAGATCCTCTACGCATCTCTTGTCCACCAACGCTGCCTGTGCACGCTCACATCCCCATGTTGACCACCATGGTTGAGCCTGCAGCAGTAGGGGTGGGGGCGGAACAGGGAGTGAGGAGGGAGATGGCGAGGGGCAAGATGGAGAAGAGGGGAGTATGGAGCGCCGGCGGGCATGTCATCCACCATAGTTGGGCCTGGGGGAGTAGAGGTGGGGGAGAAGATGGAGAAGAGTGGCGGACGGAGCTCCGGCGGGCAGGCCGGAGGGGCGGCGGCTCCAACCCTAGCTTGTTCGTGTGTGGGTCAAAGAAGGAGATGGGTGAGAGGAGTAAACAGCGAAACGTTTTTTTACAACACGGGCCGATGATAGCGAGGGAGTCGGGCCAGCGATAGCGAAGCAGACAGGGCAAGCGGCCCACACGTGAACGGATAAAATTCTGGAATTAAACGTTTTTGGATGAAATAGTACCACCTCGGATGTAGAAAATAATATAGGTGAAAAAACTGAAAGCGTAAATTCATGGGGAGAAGCGTATTGTGATGGTGAACCCACGGAGTCAATCCGTGCTTTATTATTAGGGAATAGACTAGCAAACATGCCCGTGCGTTGCAACGGGTCATAAAAATTCTAGTAGTTCAACAACAATTCTCTCTCTCCCTCTCCCTTGCCGCCACCAGAGGGTGCGGCCAGGCAAAGCTCGGCCCACGCCAGTGCTGCCAAGGTTCATTTCTCTTCACTCGGCAGTCGGCGACATGGGACATGGCAGGGCGGTGTCCTTCTGCCGGTGGTGGGCGTTTGTCGGATCGGTCGGCCAGATTTCCTTGGCTGCTTGGGCAGAAGGTCCTAGTGGACGACGGTCGTGGCGTGAGGTGGTTCCCGGTGCCCCTCTCGTCAGATCTGTGGCGGACTATCATAACATGCGGTTCTCTTCATCGGCTGCTCTAGATCTCCGGCGTCCGTGCTCGGAGGTGTTGGTGGTTGGCCTGGTTGGTGACGGGGTGGAAGCTTGTCTAGGGGAAACTTCTGGCCGACAGCGGCGGCCACATCGTCGATGGCACTCTGGGGGTTATTCCCTTTCTTGGTGGCAACGATGAGGTAAACTCCGATCCTCACTACTCCCTAGTTCCCCATGAATGAGCGGCGGCGGCGCCATGGCGTCATCACCTTCTTGGAGGTTCCATCTTGGGCATTAGATGGAGGGTGTGCGCGGTGAGCACGGATGGTTCCCGATGCCAGAGTTGGTGTGGTGTGGCATCTACCGCAGCAACGACGGTGGATCTTGGTGGTGTGGCACAGCGGGGTCTCAACGTTGGACATATGTTGGTGGACGCGCTCAGGGTGAGGCGATGTCTAGCGTCATGGTGGCGTCGAGGTAGTTGTACATGGCAAGGTCAATGCATGAATCTCTCCAGAAGTTGGGACGACGGAAAATGGCGGCGGTGGATCTGGAGCGTGCGCATCCAATGCACGGTGTGGATCTGCTAGACCGGTTGGTAATCTCGGCTTGCCGTGGGGCGACTTGGTGAGACTATCGGATTAGATGGTGTGCATTCATGCATGGTCGGGGCACATCATCAAGCTAATAGGTGTAGTGACGTAGTTCGCCCGGACGATGGCTTGGTGTTAATTAATGAATTCATTCTTGTACTACTCTGTTGAATAATGTAATAAATATGATTGTATGCATCGTTTGATGAAGAGGTCAGAGTATTTTTATTTAAAAAAATACACATAGTAGTATATATAGCACATAAGCTAGCCTAATCTGGTACTAATCCAACACGATGATTGCACCGTATAGGAGCAGCACACCGCACCAGCGTTAGGATTGATGGGCTGTCTTTTGTGTGTGGGCGTAGGCCCGCCCATGGGGCTAGACAGGCCCAGCCGAGGATGTGCCGGAAACGGATCGAGCGAAGAAGCCAGCCACTGTCAACGTACAATATTTTTTTGAACGATCGTGCAACATAAGATTAGTACCACCTCATTTATATTACGATTTTGTCTATACAAATTATAAAAGCGTATTATGACATGAGAAAAAAGCGTATTGTGACGGTGAACCCACGGAGTCAATCCGTGCTTTATTATTACTAGTAAATATGTCCGTGCGTTGCAACGGGAGGAAAAACTATCAAACTATGTGGGAGTGGTAGATAATGGCTTTTAAAATGCCAAGGTGAGATAAGGGCTTTTAAAATGTCATTTCAAAAACTATGTCTAAGTGATGTCATGATGAGATAAGAGACTTTTGAAAAGTCATTTCAAAAAAAAGTGATGGTTTGACCATGATTTGATTTCCTAAGGCGCCACAACGAATTAGTTTTGGCTGAGTAAACTGCATTGATGAACCCTACCTAAGCTAGACTGATGAATGATGTATATAATCTTGACCTAGCGTAGCGGTGGTTGTCATAACAATTACCATGGTACCAGAATAAACATAGCTGTGTATGGAGGCAAAATAGACATTTAGTCATTTTATATAGTTTACAAAAACTAACCCATAGAAAATTGTGTCAATATTTTTTGGCTTCAGCGTCGTACGAAACATGGAAACCTTTTTTTTACCCGATGCGAGGGACTAAATAAAATCATAAATTGACCTCTATAGATCCCCTATTAAAACTTCGACGCAGGCGATGTTTCGTTTTGTTCATCATTTACGGGCCTGTTTTAATTTTGGAAACATTTAAAAAAAATCATGTATATTTTTTTTCTAATTCCAGAATGTACTTTGAATACTGGATTTTAAAAAAAAATCATGTTTTTTTCATGAACATCTAGTTGATATTGTGATTTTTTTTATGATATGCGATTTTTCTTTGAAATCATGAACAATTTATGATTTCTCAATAAATCTCGCAGCTTTTTGAAATTTGGTTCTTTTGAAAATCCTGAATGATTGTAAAGAATGAAAAACAAAAACAGAATTAAAAAGGTAAAAAGCAAAAAACGAAACAGAAAACAGGCGCAACCAGCCGCACATGGGCCGGCCCATTAGCGCGTCGAGGAGGAGGAGGCACGCCATGTACATTTTTTTTCTAATTCCAGACTACTGGATTATTATTTTAAAATCATGATTTTTTTATTTCATGAACATCTATTTGATATTCCGAATTTTTTCTATGATATGCAAAAAATATTTTGAAATCATGAATATTTTATTACTTCTCAATAAATCCCGCAGCTTTTCGGAATTTTATTCTTTAAAAAATCCTGAATTAATTTAAATAAGAAAAAATAAAAACAGAAATAAGGAAATAAAAAGCAAAAAAAAGAATAGTAAACAGGCCCACCCCCAGCCAATTATGGGCCGGCCTATTAGCGCGCGAGGGTGGAAGACCTGCGTGGCAAAAAGGTGTAGGAACCAGGGATCGAACGCTGGTCTCCTGCGTGGTAGGCCGACGCCATGGCCATTGCGCTACCGGAGGATTGTGTAATATAAGTGTATCGCCTTGTAAGAAATAAACCCGCGGTGATTTTGAAATAAATCCGAATCATGTTACTTATGGATGGCATGGCGGGTAATTTATGCCAAATTCGAGGGCAATTTCTATGACGGACGACCAGAAGCACTATTTGCTTTATTAGTAGGTAAAGATAAAGACTAGTACAAATGCCCGTGCGTTGCACCGGGCAAAAAAAGGGCACAATCTGCTTCATGTGCCATTGTGCATCATTTTTATGTCCAATTTAAATAAACATCGATAATTAGGTTAATTTTGGTAATTTTCTTATTTTTAATAAAAGTTAATTCACATTTTCGTAAAAATTGAGACACTATTTGTCTTGTCCCAAACAAACACTTGCAGCATTAGTTTACAAAGAACATCTAGAGCATTAGTATCAGAAGACTAACCTCAACATATACACATGCTCTTCCTATGCCATCACTCTAGAGAAATTGTACAACCAGAAGGGGATAAACCATGCTGCTAGCTGTTATAGTTGGACATACAAGTCATTGTACTCTAGAAGCTAAATAGCAGAGGTAATGCTCCATCAACGAAATTCCAGTGTCACAGTCTCACAGATGATCATTGATGTGTTCTTGCACATCTGGCTGCAGTGAGATCTGGGACCATCTTTTCTGGTCCTGCCATTTCAGTTTCTCGTGTTGGTGATCCATTGAAATCCCCTGGGCACCGGCTTTGACCCCGACCTGCTTATCTGGGATGCCAAGATCATTTTCTGCAAACCCTTCTCTATGGAGGACTTCATTGCAGCTGGCTGGAATAGTTGAAAGCAAAGGAATGTGAGGGACGGCCACATGAAAGAATTCATGTGAACATATCAGACATGGTTGCTTTGATAGAACATTCTTCTGAACGAAGCAGGTTGTACAAAGACTACAAACAAAGTACCCCATCCGTTTCTAAATAAAGTCTTAGAAGATTTTTCAATATGGACTACAAACGGTGGAAATGGGTGAATCTCACTTTAAAATCCATCTATATACATCCTTATCCATGTGATATTATGCACTATAGTTTAACATTTGTAATAAAGTTGCATTAATTATTATTTTCAGAGTCTGAAGTTTGCACGTTAAAAAGCCCTCTTAGCGTTCTTTATCTGATGGAAGATTAGTTTGGAATAGTTTGTGAATCAATTTTTATTTTTTACTTTTTTCTGAAAAACATGAATATTTCTTTGTTTTTAAAAGTGAATGTTTTATTAAAACTCGATTTTTTTTAGGGAGAACATTATTTGAATGTTTTTTAAATATTGTGAATACTTTTTATTTTGGTTTTTAAGGAAAATTTGACCAGTTTTTAGAAAGTGTGAATAAATATATAACTATGTACATTTTTTTAACTATTTTTACTATGTTGATTTTTATCAATAGAGTTTGTTGCTTGGTTGGGAAGATTCTTTTTATTTTTTTTCATCATTTAGGCTTAGCCAATAAAAAGCACTTCACGTACACACTTCACTTACAGATAAAACACACTCTCTTTTTCTATATATAAAAAAAGACACCCAAACTCATCTCCCTTCCCCCGTTTTCCATTCTCAAGAGTCCCCCTGCCAGAGACCAATTCTCTAGATTTCTTTCCGTAATTGCTATTATATTGGCACACCCTATACTAATAAGCACCCCCACCAATTTACCTTGAAGCAATTGTAGGTCCCCTGCAATGTCTGCAGCTTGGAAGATGGCATGAACCACTGGATCTCTGCTAGAAGCGTCGGAAACATGTCATGAGCCACCGGTGAAGGCTTCTTTAGCGTGGAGTTCGCTCCCGATGATCCTGAAACCCAAAATTTCAATGAATAATAACATGAGATCCAGGCACATCTCGGAACAATTACAACACCAATTCAGACAGAGCACTCACTAACCTTGCATCTGATGGAGGTTGGGACACTTGAAGCTGACGACGTACTCTGGGAGGATCCTCATGTTCATGTCCTTGCCCCAAACAACATACCACTGTGGATTCTGCATGTTGTCGATGGCACTGTCGTAATTGTCACTGCTGGGGTGGAGCTTGGAGGACCCGGCCGGGATGGCCTCTGGCCGGCCCAACAGAACACGGCACAACATGATATGCGCCTCGCCGTTCTCATCTGCATTTGCTAGCATTGCACTGCATAAAAATGATTTCATACTCGTAAGTTCCTTTATGCACTGCTTCACAGAACATTCAGAACATATTTCATCACCCGGACTCTAGGTAGCAGGAAACATGATTTAGTTTTGCTCGTATTCCACCCTTCCACAAACCATTACCCAATCAAATTACTGCATTCATAGATAAACTAATACTGTCGTTCATGCAAACTTGTTTCCCCATAATTTTTGAGCTAGGAGTATGAATCAAGATATAGAAACCAAAGGCTAAAATAACATGGAATCAATTATATTATGGGTCGGAGGGATAATATGAATGCAATTTGGAACAGATCCTGAATTGGTAACTGTGTCTGATAAATTATCCTACAGCTATATGCCTATATTCATGCTTGCCATCGATCAAAACCACAAATTCAGAACTCTGACCTGACCTGGCATAAGGAGACCGAGGCGGCGAGAGGTGGACGTCGTCGCCGTGCGCGCGATGGAAAAGGACCCGGTTGTTCATCCTGCCGAACCCGTACTCCACCGCCGCCGCGGCCACATCCACCGATGGAGCGCCATACCACGCGAACTTGGCATTGCCCCCGTCGGCGCCGCGCGCAGCGGCTAGGAGCTGGCCCTGCATCTTGTCGCTGCTCTCTTTGGACCTCTCATCCACCCCGGACGAGGCCCCGTACTCCAGCTCAGGCTCGCCTCTCTTCCTCTTCATCCCGCTCTCTGGAATAGGGAAGAAGCAGATTTTCAAAAATGAAATCTATTGTTATAGCCCTCAAAAAGCAAAAATAAGCAAATTAATTTTCTGATCACAAACACACCGAGATAAGATAAGCATGCCTTATTTTTCTGAATAGAAACACAATGACATAAGAGAATCTAAATGAGGCATCATAAATTAATTTTCTGAATACAAACACCATGACATAAGAGAATTTAAATGAGGCATCATGCCATCAGGAGCCGAGCGATGGAAACTTTCTGGTTAGGATTAGAAACATGGTTGATTCTGAGAAAAAAATTGTAGGAGATGAAACCTCCCTTTGAAGAGAAAAAATGTGAGAGATGATGATTCCTGATCTCACTGAGTTTGTGCAAGCTGTACAAAAAACATTCACATAAAACTTGTAATCAAGTAGTTGTAGTGCAACCTTCAATGTTTGGCCGGCAGCTAGAATATTAAATGAGAAGACAATGATCTTTTTTGATTATTTGTCACAGTACTGCAGCTAATCACCCTAGAAGGTCTTTCTGTAGTAGGTTAAAGAAAATTCAGGTTGACGCTGAAACATCCACAATAAGAACCTCGCTTTCAGAATATGCTTTTAGACAAAGAGCACAAGACCAGCTTGCCAATGTTGAATTTTTCGATTTCCTAGCTTATAGCAGCACGGACTTCATCAGATTAAAGTAAAACAGCTTCGGCTTCTACCTGTTTGATCAAACAGAGTAAATCATGTCACTATCCGGACCAGATTTCATGACTTCGCATGAACCGCAAATCACATGGTAGATCAGACAATCACCTAGCATGTTGTAGGCATACATAAGAAAATATGCTCAAGGGATTAAATCAAATGAGAGAATGGAAGAGGCAAATCAGGAGAGAGAGGGGGAGATAGCAGTACCGAATGCATGGATGTAGCCTTGCCATGGCAGCCTACACATCAGGCCTGCTGCACGGGGAGTGCTTGAGAGTGGCAGGAGATTAGGCTGGATTGAGGACTCCACCACGTCGCTGCTCTCGTCGGACCTCTCATCCACCTCGGACGAGGCCCCGTCCCCCAGCTCATGCTCGCCCCTCTTCCTCTTCCTCCCGCTTTCTGGCACAGGGAAGAAGCAGGCCCCGCGGTCAATCCAGCCCATGGCGACCACCTCGGCGGTGCCAGCGTCGATGCGCACCATCCACAAGAAGTCGAACAGGAACTCCCTGCCGCCATACGCGGCCTCTGCGACCACCCTCCCGTCCAGGAACGCCCGGCGCAGAGGCACAGCCGCCTCGCCCTCGACATCAGCCCACGCGCCGCCCTCGAAGCAGAGGAACCTGACCAGAGCGCCGCTCCGCCGTTCTGCCAGCCCCGGAGGAGCGGGGGCGGACCGGCGCCCCCGATGCCGCCGAAAGCCACGGCGGGCCGCGGGCGTGAGATGCGGCGGATCCTGCCGGTCTCGTCCGGATTCGGCGACGGTGGAAAGAGGACGGGCACCGGGGAGAGGGGGACGGGGGCGCGGCGGCGGCGGCAGCGAGCACACCTGCGTCGAGCGCGGCGCTTTTCGGAATCAGTCGACGGCGGAAAGCAACGAGAGGTGAAAGAGATCAGAAGAGACAGGGATGAGGGGAAAATCAGCGACAGATAGACTTTTTTAGTTCGCACTCGTGTTCGTGTTGGAGACGGACTGCTCCTTCGTGTGCGAGACCGACGACGACGTATTTTTTTCCTCTACCCGGTTGATGATGCCCATATGGAGTGCGGGTTGATTTCATAAAAGATGAGGGACTTGTTTGCAAAAACGCAGCGACGGTGAACCCGGAGACCCAATCCATGCTTTATTATTAGGGAGAGACTAGCAAAAATGTCCGTGCGTTGCAACGGAAGAGAAAAAATTGCACGCTCCTGTTTTAAGACCCCATAGGTCAAATCCTTTTCTCAACATGACGCCCATCCGTGACAATGGACGTCCTCCTTCCCACTGTCACCGATAATGGTTGCAGTGCCCGAGACTACAGCCGTGCTTTGGTACAGAGCAAAGCAAATACTGCTAACCGTATGTTTATTAACATAACTTCCTATCATTAATAATAAGCACAAAGATTATTAATAGTACATATCATCAAATTATGACCTTTTAATGTAATTAACAAATTAGGCTGGCTAACAAAATCACTTTAAGATTATTAAGAATATTAATAAATTTCCTTAGTAAAGAATCAAATCATTACATGAGCATTTGGATTTGTCTATTATATAGTTGAATTACTATTTCTAATTTTAATTCATTGGACATTTTTTCCATATTTATTAATCAAAGTGCATGTGTTAATTCTTTACTTTAACTGGCAATGCATTATCTTTTAATCTTTGCGAGTGACCAATATTTTGGCACCGGTGTAGCCATAAGCTCCACTTATTATATTTGTGCTTATAAAAAATAACATGGTATTTTACCTCATAAATATATATTGTTGTAAACTGAAACAAAGTCCACACGATGGAGTTTGGAGACATGTACTAACTTTTCTTCTGAAGCTAGTTGTGATGTCGTACCTTCAAAATTCGGGGCCTTGTGCAAAATCAAAATTAGGCCCTATATTTAAAAAATATAAATTAAAATATCTGTATAAATTATTGCGGTGCTACATATTTTTTCAGGGAGTTCACATTTTATCTTAAAATTTGAATCTACCCAAATTAATGATGTATCAGAAAGAACAAAAATTATGACAGTAGAAACTTTAGAGGGGTGAAAGTTTGGAGACCATGAATGGCAGGCAGCACATGGGATGGGGTTGCTCTACTAAGAACCATGCAGTGAATGAGAAACAAAAATACAGGGAGAGAGAGACGTGAAGTTGGCCTGTATTTTAGGGCGAGTCCTTTTCATTTATTTCGCTCTTAAAAGCCCATTAGCACCTAATCACTTGACCAGTAGTTGTTTTTCTTTGAGCAATATGTCTTGACCTAGTAATATCAATCTCTGATTTTGGCATCCCTGG
The DNA here is from genome assembly GCF_018294505.1 of Triticum aestivum. Taxonomy (NCBI): domain Eukaryota; kingdom Viridiplantae; phylum Streptophyta; class Magnoliopsida; order Poales; family Poaceae; genus Triticum; species Triticum aestivum. The sequence continues at coordinate 182,381,567 of NC_057797.1, read as the reverse complement.
AATTTGGAGGCCCTGTTCAACCGCTCCGGTTGCACATGTCAAGATAGGGCCTGCTAGTTGTAGTCATGCTTAAACATAGCG
>NC_057797.1:182380133-182381476 GCF_018294505.1 Triticum aestivum | reverse complement strand
ATACGAAAGATAGCATACCTGATAAATTAATCATCATACGGTTTGTGGATCTAGGAAAAATATAGTTCGTACTTGCGGCAATATTCAGTTTTATTTTCCTTACTTTTACAGTACTGCAACCTACAATCGATGAAGATCATGAAGCCAACACAAGCCATCGTTTTGTCGTTTTATTGTGTAGGCCATTGCGAGCCGTATGCATGCATTCTCAGCAGCTAGCCTACGTGTAAGGAATACAATCCATCAGCAACCATCTTCTATATGCAAATGCAAATTTGGTCTTTGTCCGTCTCGCGTGCATGCAGTCTCAGCAGTTAGCTTGCCAAGGCTCATTTCACGATTACAGAGGCTATAAAATAAATATTTAGCGCATGATATAACTTCAGATGCAATGCACCAAGTGTCTATATTATCTTGTACGTATATTTGCATATTAATTCCCCACAAAAAAGTGCATTAATTCCACAAAAATATGTTTCATGTCTACTGTTTTATAGTATTATGTTTTAGAAGTGCCTGCCGTTCGTTTCCTTAGGAATGCCAACTTTTTTTTATTTCTATTGGTGTGTGCGATCTATTATTAAGAGCACGACCGGATGGGTGTAAAAGGTTGGCCCTGGTGGATGCCTTTGATTTCTTTCTTGCATGTTTCCTTGGATCCGTTATAGCCGACCACATATATAGAATGCGAATTAGCCTCTATTTTCTTCCCCGTTTATAATAGCCCATCACATATATAGAATGCCAATTAGTCTCTCTTTCCTTCCTTATTCCCTGAGCTACTTTTTCCTTCCTTATTTTGATCACGTTGGAAATCCTCTTTTAAATGGGCTTGCAGTAGTAATTAGCCTCTCTTTCCTTTGTAATATCTTTCTCATGATTCACTGCTTCCTAATACCCAAAAAACTCAAAGACATATTAAAATTGGGTGAGTTGGATGTAAAGCAGCGAGGCGGTACTATTTAGTAGGAAAGTAAACTTTGAATTGAACACGCAAGGTGTCCTGGATGGGTTGGTCGCAACGATATTTATCTAACTGCACGTCCCGAGTTCGAACTTTGGTAACCTGCATGTTTTTTACCTCGTTTCCTTTGTATTACAACCGGGCCTGCAGGATTCAAAGCATGTGAGGCTTGCATGGGCCTATTTTGGAGTGCGGATGGGCTGCTCGATATGGCCCAGCCGGGATGGGTGAGCGTAATGATGCCACTTTATGTACGAATATTTTAATAGGTTAGAAGAAGTTAGTACAAAAAATTAGTACCACCTTGGTTAGAAACTTAGAATTCAAACTGAAAGTGTAAATTCACAGGAAGAAAGCGTATTGTGACAGTGAACCCATG
>NC_057797.1:182373384-182380123 GCF_018294505.1 Triticum aestivum | reverse complement strand
AGTCAATCCGTGCTTTATTATTATTAGGGATAGACTAGGAAAATTGTCCGTGCGTTGCAACAGGTGATACCATGTTAAAATGTTGTCGGCTCTCAAAAAATAATGTTGTCAAAGTAGTGAAAAGGAAAAATACAGGAACTATATGTGTTTTACTTCCTCAGTGTGTTTGGTTTCATGTCCTACATCGTGTACATCCACATGCAATGTGGGCTCATTGCCTAATATCGAATCCGCCTCAACTCCACCAGGAAGTCCGGCTGCCCACCGTCACAATGAAGGCCCAACACGGTGGCAAGGTGCAGCAGCCTCGGTGAGGACGTGGCCTACAGGATGCCAAATGCATTTGAGAAGGTCTCAAGGCACCGACCAGGCGCCGATGTCGCCCTCAGCCTCATACTCCTCCTCCACCCAACGATTGGCCTAGGGACCAGTCGAGCACGCATCAGAGTGAAGCGGGCATCCCAATTCTGCCTAGGAGGGTACATTTGCACACATTAGTGTGAGGCGGGCATCCTTAGCAAGGTGGTGTGTCTTGCTTCTCTATGTTAGGACCGGCGAGTCAACAGAGGTGGGCTTCTTCCCGATGGCATAGTCATTGACAAACATCCTGGTGCTTCGCCCACCCATGATTTCGTGCTTCGCATGTAAAGACATAGATATATAGCTAGAGATTCTCTTTATCTCAGAATCTGAAGGTATAATGCATAACTGACTGGTGTATGTAAGCTATTTACCACTTAATGTTTTTAATGTGTACGTGAGCTAGTGTAAGAGCTAAGATTTCATCTCCTTAACAAATGAACACTACTTCAATGCGAGTTACTGAACTGTGACATCAACTTGAATTGCACATCAGAAGAAAACGGATTAGTCCCAACTATCACAGAAAATTGTATTCCCCCTCATTGATTTGAAGTTTGCCGACAAATGGAGTTGAGCATCATCAAAATACATATTACAATTATGTTCAGAGGTCATGAATCTAAATAAAGTGCACATTAAAAATTGTACAAGTTCACTATTGCTATCATTGACATATATCATCGGCATACTATACATGGAAGGCATATGAGTTCAGAGATAATATTATGATAGACTTCTAGCATTTACGTTTGACTCGTGTGTTAGCTGATCAAAGTGAAATTTTCACAAGAGAGAGCCAATGATCATTGCTTTATTAGACCAGTAGCTAAGACGATATTTTGACCAGTGTCCACGCGGGTTGGGGCCGGGCTGGCGCTTTGAGGATATTACCTCCATGGCTGCAAGGCATGGGAGCCCGGGCAACGATGGGACACGTGGGTCAGGGCTGGTGTGTGCTCGAAGGACTGGGTCTCCATGTATTGGCGCATGGTCAGAGACGTAGACGGCGATGCAGGGAGACAATAGCAATGGCAAAGCATGGGAGCAGGCCTGCGGCTAACATTTATCCTCCATCCAGATGCTCATCGGTCATCCAAACCCTTCCACCCATAAAACACATGAAACAGAAGATAAAGTGTACTACTAATTATGAATGGATCAATCATGAGACAAATTGAGAATCACAAAAATATAATGGTGCTGAGACAAACGGTGAATTAACAGCTGAGCGGTCGCTTGCCTTCAGGTCAATGCGGACGATGCCCAGCTGCCATCGCACTCATGTCACCTAGACATCACCGCCGTCTGACTGCTATCCCAGGTCACTCCTCTCTCGACCTTGATCTACCGAGCCGAGCCCCAAGACTTGAAAGCCTGCGGACAGTTTGGGTCGAAGCCAAATCTGAAAGCATCCATCGCTGGATCCTCTTCTCCAGTTCATAGACAAATAATTTGCTCTGATCCAAGTTGTAGATGAATCAGTCTTTTTCTTAAGAAAACAAAACAGGTACGCTGATTCAAGGGGATAGACGTGTGCGGAAGAGGCAGCGGGGGCCGGGAACTGTTGCGAGACATGGTGCAGCAGTGCAAGATTGGCTTGATGGCGAACGAACCTCCTCTTCTTCTGCTTCATGGCATGATTCAAATCCACCATAGTGCCGCTACGGACATAAGAAAACCAAAAGAAGATTATCAGATCCTATAACGTCGAGACGGGCGGCTAGCATGCTCGTACCCTGCGATGTTCATCCTATCCGCCGGCGGCTTCCTCACCCTCCTCCTTGGATCTGCAAATCATGTTGTGTGCTGGACGGCTCTGCTCCAGTTGGAGATGTAGACGGACAACTGAATTCGAATTAAATCAGTGGGGAAAACATGTATGTGTGTACCTGCGCATGATTATCATGATCGGTTTAGATGAAGGGTGTCCTCACCGACCTTGCAGAGGAAGGCTTGGGTGGAGGAGCCGACTTCTGTGGACAGCACACACTTGGTCGATGGGGCAGTGCCTAGCCGGACCATGTCGGGAAGATGCAGGAAGATGGGAGCGGTAGCGGCGGGGCTGTTTTGCTGGATTTAGCGTTCTATGTGGGGCATCGAGGAGAAGAGGGCCCCGGATCTTGAGCCGGTGGAGGGCCTGGGCGGGGGAGCCGACACCCAGCCGGGCCATCTCAGGAGGAAGCAGGGAGGCGGGGCTGGTTTCCTGATCGGCTGCTCGGTGAGGGCGTCGTGGAGCAAATCCTCTTCACGGAGAGATGAATCGGTCGCATATTCAGTTGAGATGCCAGGATGCACATCCGTCCTTATTATCGTCGGCGTCGTCTAGAGGTCGGGTGCCCCGCCCACGGGATTTGGTAGCGGGAGGAGAGAACACATCCCCGTCGGCCTGTTCGCTATACTCCGTCCAACCCCTCCTGATTCCTAGATCTGTCCCACGCCTGGGGTGAGGTGGCCGGTGCTGGCGGCAGTGGCGGCGACGACGGACATACGAGGGAGGAAGGATTTGTGCGGGCCTGTTTCAAGAGGAGGGTAGGATTCGTTGGCATAAAAGACAATGGGGGGAAGGAGGAGTTGTCGGGGAACGTAGCAATAATTCAAAATTTTCCTACGTGTCACCAAGATCAATCTATGGAGTCATCTAGCAACAAGGAAGGAGTGGAAATACATACCCTTGTAGATCGCGCGCGGAAGCGTTCAAGAGAACGGGGTTGATGGAGTCGTACTCGTCGTGATCCAAATCACCGATGATCCTAGCGCCGAACGGACGGCACCTCCGCGTTCAACACACGTACGGAGCAGCAACGTCTCCTCCTTCTTGATCCAGCAAGGGGGAAGGAGAGGTTGATGGAGATCCAGCAGCACGACGGCGTGGTGGTGGAAGTAGCGGGATTCCAACAGGGCTTCGCCAAGCGCTGCGGGAGGAGGGAGATGTGTCATGGGAGGGAGAAGGAGGCGCCAGGGCTTAGGTGTTGCTGCCCTCCCTTCCCCTCACTATATATAGGGCCAAGGGAGAGGGGGGGCGCAGCCTTGGCCCTTCCTCCAAGGAAGGGTGCGGCCAGGGAGGAGTCCATCCTCCCCAAGGCACCTCGAAGGTGCCTTCCCCCTTTAGGACTCTTCCTTTCCCTTATCTCTTGGCGCATAGGCCTCTTGGGGCTGGTGCCCTTGGCCCATACAGGCCAAGGCGCACCCCCTACAGCCCATGTGGCCCCCGGGGCAGGTGGCCCCACCCGGTGGTCCCGGTACAATACAGGTGACCCCGAAACTTGTCCCGATAGCCGAAATAGCACTTCCTATATATAATTCTTTACCTCCGGACCATTTCGGAACTCCTCGTGACGTCCGGGATCTCATCCGGGACTCCGAACAACTTTCGGGTTACCACATACTAATATCTCTATAACCCTAGCGCCACCGAACCTTAAGTGTGTAGACCCTACGGGTTCGGGAGACATGCAGACATGACCGAGATGACTCTTCGGTCAACAACCAACAGTGGGATCTGCATATCCATGTTGGCTCCCACATGTTCCACGATGATCTCATCGGATGAACCACGATGTCGAGGATTCAATCAATCCCGTATACAATTCCCTTTGTCTAGCGGTACGATATTTGCCCGAGATTCGATCGTCGGTATCCCGATACCTTGTTCAATCTCGTTACCGGCAAGTCTCTTTACTCGTTCCGTAACACATCATCCCGTGATCAACTCCTTGATCACATTGTGCACATTATGATGATGTCCTACCGAGTGGGCCCAGAGATACCTCTCTGTCACACGGAGTGACAAATCCCAGTCTCGATTCGTGCCAACCCAACAGACACTTTCGGAGATACCCGTAGTGCACCTTTATAGTCACCCAGTTACGTTGTGATGTTTGGCACACCCAAAGTATTCCTGCGGTATCCGGGAGTTGCACAATCTCATGGTCTAAGGAAATGATACTTGACATTAGAAAAGCTTTAGCGAACGAACTACACGATCTTTGTGCTAGGCTTAGGATTGGGTCTTGTCCATCACATCATTCTCCTAATGATGTGATCCCGTTATCAATGACATCCAATGTCCATGATCAGGAAACCGTAACCATCTATTGATCAACAAGCTAGTCAACTAGAGGCTTACTAGGGACATGGTGTTGTCTATGTATCCACACATGTATCTGAGTTTCCTATCAATACAATTCTAGCATGGATAATAAACGATTATCATGAACAAGGAAATATAATAATAACTAATTTATTATTGCCTCTAGGGCATATTTCCAACAGGAGTTGTGTTTGGACTTGAGACAGGCGTCATATGAACGGCATGAGAAAACGTTTCTTTGTTAGTCCTGGACAGAAACATATTTTCTTAGGCAAAGCCAACTCGAAAAAAATAGATGATGGAGTCAACCTCACGGAGTCAATCAGAGGCCCAATCAGGTTTGTGAGACGGAGAGAAAAAAGGATGAACTATTTTTTCACTACGTACAAAAATCCTATAAGGACGTGTGGATCCCAAATTAGTACCACCTCATTTATATTACGATTTTGTCTATACAAATCATAAAAGCGTATTATGTCATGAGAAGAAAGCGTATTGTGACGGTGAACCCACGGAATCAATCCGTGCTTTATTATTAGGGAAAGATTATTATTATTATATTATTATTATTATTATTATTATTAGGGAGGGATTATTATTATTATTAGGGAGAGATTTTGTCCATATAAATTGTAAAGGCGTATTATGACATGAGAAGAAAACGTATTGTGACGGTGAACCCACAGAGTCAATCCGTGCTTTATTATTAGGGAGCAAAAATACCCGTGAGTTGCAACGGGAGAAAATAACTTTCTTAACATAAACTAATATAATAATTGATATTTAATTTTTAATTGACGTCAATTATTCCCAACATAAAAAAGATTTGTGTTTTCAACCATACTGTCTTTGCAAAAACAATTAATGCGTTCATGGATTTCCTAGTTCTGGAAGGAAAGGGGTTGAAGGAGTAGTGGAGTAATGTCAACTATTGATGTTCTGTTCATGGTGTGAGAGAGCTTTGGAAACTGTAATAACTTGAGGCTCACTAATCTAAACTCTTACGAACCATTTTAACAAAGTGACACGAAATATTACATAGGAGCGAAATTTCAATGACTACGTCGAGGTGATGATAGAATTTGCAACCCTAGTTCACGTCTGTGGATGGCATGGATCGCGGTGCACGGGAATAAGAATAACGGTCGGACCTGGGACATATCTAGGAGGTTGACGACATTTGGATGAGTATATTGGTGTGTGTAATTAAAAATTCATAAATTGAATGCGACATAGGCTTGAGACGATTGACATAGAATGAAAGGTAAAATTAATCATTCATGAAGCGCGAGTCAAGCTCTTATTTATCCGAATGGATTTTTATTGTTGTTGTGGTCGTATGTGTTCGGCTAAAAGAGGTCTAATTGTTGAAGGCGTGAAAAAAGCACGGTCGAATATCGGATATGTGCATGCACGTCCATCATCCTGCATGTGTATACTTGCAGCCCAAAGGTCCATCCTTCTTCCTTTTAGTTTGCCTCATCCTTTCCTTTTTAATAGGAATTAGACATCCCACAATTCCGTTTCAGGAATTTATTCTTCCTTTTTAATTCGCCCAATCCTTCATTAGCGCCCAAAGACAGACACAATTCCGTCGTGCTAGTGCGGCTCACTGCTCCATTTATCCTTTTTTGTTAGAGCATTCCAGCATCCAACTCTCCGCACCTCCAAATGATTCATCGGTTGTGAGTCCGGCCGGCAGGCTCACCCTCGATCTCCTTTAATACCCAATACGCCTCACATGTAATTTATTTTCTTAATCTTAAAGAGACAAGGATCAATTCTTTCCTTTAATAAACCACCATTAGTTTATTTCCTTCAATATACAGCCCCCAATTCCTTCCTTTTATACCACAATCCGGAAATCCATCCTGACTTTATTTTGTTCATATTCGGCCCTCAATTCCTTCCTTTAATAGACAAAGGTCAATTCTTTCCTTTAATAGACCACAATCAATTATTTCCTTCGATAGACAACCCTCAATTCATCTCACGGTCTCTTTTCTTATGCGTCTTGCTGATTACATGACACTTGCTAACATATATAAACTGGTAGGATTCTGTTTAAAGGAACAACGTGGGATTATTTAACATCAAATTTGGACATCCGTTTGGTTGTTGGAGCCTTTTGCCGGGACAGGAGGTCACGAGTTGCCGCGGCCTTTTTTTCTCATGTTGTTCGTGGCCCAAAAAAGGCCTAGAAGTGTAGCGATTGGATGTTGATTAGGCCTAGCCGTGCATCTATGTGGTCCAATATGAAAATTTCCATTCTAATGTTTGGCTCGG
>NC_057797.1:182369749-182370439 GCF_018294505.1 Triticum aestivum | reverse complement strand
GACCCCGGCATCACGTCCGCCGGGACCTAGGTCAACCCCTGTAACACCCTCGATGCGACTATAGCTCCCACGTGTCGAGGCACGACTTAGAGACATAATCGCATTGCAGGCATATGTCGCAAGTTAGGCAATCTTCCCAAACATCCCATGTAATGTAATAATAAAAGGAGAGATAACATAGTTGGCTTACACTCGCCACGTCAATCAAGTACATAAATAACATTACATCAACCAAACACTCATGGCCCGACTACGGCGCCAAAATAAAAGAGAACCCAACATGCGACACGGTCCCAATCACCCCCAACTGGGCACCACTACTGATCGTCGGGAAAGGAAACATAGTATCGCTGAGAGTCTTCGTCGAACTCCCACTTGAGCTCACACGCGTCTCCTGGAGCGGAATCATCAGGCCCTGCATCTGGTGTAATAGTAAGCTGTGAGCCACAGGGACTCAGCAATCTCGCACCCTCGCGATCAAGACTATTTGAGCTTATAGGTAAGGCAAGGTAAAATATGAGTGGAGCTGCAGCAAGCGACTAGCAAGTATGGTGGCTAACTTATTCGCAAAAGAGAGCGAGAAGAGGAGGCAAAGCACGAGCGAGAAACTAGAGAGCAACCTGCGCAAACATTACTCCAACACCGTGTCCACTTCCCGGACTCCGCCGAGAAGAGGCCATCACGGTAACA
>NC_057797.1:182367260-182369408 GCF_018294505.1 Triticum aestivum | reverse complement strand
AAACAAGACCAGCAACACCGCCCGAATGTGCCGACAAATCCCGATAGGAGCTGCATATATCAATTTCTCAGGGCACACTCAGATTGTCCTAGGTACGGGTAGGCCAGCCTAGAGTTGCCCCTGGTGGCCACCGGTAGCTGACAGGTGGACCAACACTCAGGGGAGCACTGGCCCGGGGGGGGGGGGGGAAAATAAGATGACCCTTGAGTCTGCAGAACCCAAGGGAAAGAAAAGGCTAGGTGGCGAATGGTAAAACCAATGTTGGGCATTGCTGAAAAAGCTTTAATCAAGGCGAACTATCAAGGGGTTCCCATTATAACCCAACCGCGTAAGGAACGCAAAAATCCGGGAACATAACACTGATATGACGGAAACTAGGGCGGCAAGAATGGAACAAAAAACTAGGCGAGAGGCCGAGCCTTCCACCCTTTACCAAGTATATAGATGCATTAAGATAACATAGCAATATAATGATATCCCAACAAGTAAATAAATGTTCCAACAAGGAACGGCCTCCGATCTTCACCTGCAACTAGCAACGCTATAAGAGGGGCTGAGCAAAGCGGTAACATAGCCAATCAACGGTTTGCTAGGACATGGTGGGTTAGAGGTTTGACATGGCAATTTGGGAGGCTTGCAAGCAAGTGGTAGGCATCGTAGCAATGGCATAGCAAAAGAGCGAGCAAACTAGCACAGCAAAGATAGTAGTGATTTCGAGGGTATGATCATCTTGCCTGCACAGTTGTCAGAGTTGACTGGATCCTCGAAAGCAAACTCAACGGGCTCCTCGTTAGCGAACTCGTCTCCCGGCTCTACCAAAACAAGACAAACAAGCAACAAGGATACAATCAACCACGTGCAAACTCAAACAACACGATGCAAAGATGATATGCTATGCGGGATGCAAAATGCAAGATATGACAGGAAATGCATGAACCTGGCCTCAACTTGGAATTCCATGTGTGCCACTAGAAATATGAGATGAAATCGCTTGAAAACGATATAAAGAACGCCGGAATCGGAGTTACGGTTTGGAAATGGCAAGCGATTCAAATGACACCGGTCTACGATTTACAGCAAGTAGGCATCTAAATGCAATGAAATGAACATGCTACAGCATCCAAATATGACAACAAAATACATGGCAGGGATGCACACAAGATGCTTAACAAAATTCTAGCACTAATCTACGGCCAATTCATCCATTAACATGTTCAAACAAGCATGGCAAAAACGCAAATGGTAAACAGATCTCAGACTTAGTGAAATTAACACTTGTCTGGAATTTCAGATCATATAGCCCTTTTCGGAGCAACAAAACAACATGCTACAGGACCTGAACATGACAAAGAAAGACATGGCATGGAGCTACTCAACAAGCTTAACAAAAATCCCTTAGTGACCTTGAGCCAAAAGGGATCACAAAATATATTAACAAGCACATGAACATAGCAAAAACATAATCAGTTTTCAGACTTAGTGAAAACTGGGACATGCTGAAACATAACTCACGAAGGCATGTTTACGAGCTCGATGCACTCACTACGTTGCAAGTCATGGCAAGGCAAGCATACACCCATAAAGAAGACACAAAATACAAGCTAGACATGGCAAGAACAATGGCATAGTATGCACGGATCAACTACAATAACATCGGCAAAATCGCAAACAAGTTGACGATCTACCCAGATTCGCAACAAAGCAAAAGTAGAGCTCGATTGACTTAAGCTATGGTGCTCCATAATTGCAAACGAAGACATGGATGGATAGAGCACTACAATATTAACAAAACTCCCTTACTGATCATCCTCAAAAGAGGCACGGATCACTAGGAAACAACATGAACATATGGCATCGTGAACTAAACAAACCCAGACTTAGTGAAACTACTAAATCCCTGAAAACAGATTTACCGAGTGCCTCACTTTGCAAGCTTGCACAAGTCACCACACACATTCTAAAAATGCATGGGTTGCACCTCTGGAAAGATAACAAGACGCTTAACAAAACATATGAAGAACTCACGGGCATATCATGCACACAATAATCATGGCAAAAATGACAAAAGTCTAAGATGAACTAGCAGATCTGTCAATTAACTCACGAAGCCTCCTTCTAACAGCATTTCGGGCATCAAGATGCACTCAA
>NC_057797.1:182362602-182366226 GCF_018294505.1 Triticum aestivum | reverse complement strand
GCCAGCTTCGGGCCGCGGCGGGCTGGCGGTGGAGGCGGCGGGCGCAGCCAACGGGGCGGCGCCATGTGGCAGCGGCAGGCGGTGGCGGACACGTCCGGCCCGAATCGGACGTGTCCGTCGGCAGGAGGAGCAGTTTTAGGGTTTCGGGGAGGACGAAGATCCGAAAACGGAGGGGTGTATATATAGGCCTAGAGGGAGCTAGGAGAGTCCAAATGAGGTGCGGTTTTCGGCCACGCGATTGTGATCGAACGCTCTAGGACATGGAGCAGAGTTTGGTGGGTTTTGGACCAAATTGGAGGAGTGTTGGGCTGCAACACACACGAGGCCTTTTCGGTCCCTCGGTTAACCGTTGGAGTATCAAACAAAGTCCAAATGGCACGAAACTTGACAGGCGGTCTACCGGTAGTAAACCAAGGCCGCTTGTCAAGTCTCGGTCCATTCCGGAAATGTTTAATCCCCACACACGAAAGAAAGCTAGAAATGGCCACCGGAGGAGAACGAAGCACCGGAATACAAAACGGACAACGGGGAAAATGCTCGAATGTATGAGACGAACACGTATGCAAATGCAAAGCACATGATGACATGATATGAGATGCATGACAAAGATAACAACACACGGAGACGAAGACCCGAACCCGAGAAAATAAAATAACTTAACGCCGGAAACGGCAAGAGTTGGAGTACAAAAAGGGAAAGTTACATCCGGGGTGTTACACCCCCGCTCTCCCTGCCCTTCTTCTTTCCTAACGCCTCCTCTATGTATCCCATGGACGACTCGCTGGAGAGGGGCGGCGCCATTGCAATCCGTGGCTGGTGACGGGAGCGTTGGTGGCGCGGTCGGGATAAGGAAGGGATTCCCGAATCGTTTCTTTATTATTACTTCTAATGGACTGCGGGTTGAATTCCCCACACCACAAGGGGTTTTATATAAAAAGGGCATGACAAATTCTAAAAGCGTATTATGACATGAGAAGAAAGCGTATTGTGACGGTGAAACAAATTCGAAAAGCATATTATGACATGAGAAGAAAGCGTATTGTGATGGTGAACCCACGGAGTCAATCCGTGCTTTATTATTAGGGATAGACTAGCACAAATGCCCGTACATTGCAATGGGAAAAAACAACGGTTCCTATGAATGGGCCAGGTCGAGCAACTATGCCATAAGGCAATGGATGGATCGTTGATCAGGACATGCATGGGTATGATTCCCAGTAAATTGATTTGACTGAAGAGTGTAATTTTATTGTTAATTCATTCTTTAGATGACTATTGGTACATTCTAAACTTTAAAAGTAGAACATGAAATAAATAGCAATATCAAAAAATTTGAAGTAATACCAGCAACAAGCTAACCAATCGAGTGTGATAGTTGCAGTAAGCATCTATTCAAAAATAATAATGCATCAAGCATATTCTGCTCATATTTTTTAGTTAAGAATTTCTTTTGTGTGGAACTCGCATCAAAACGTATTTTAACAGAAAAAAATTTCTTGGAGGAATTCATATTAACATGTTTGATGCTTCCTGGGTTTGAGTTGAATCTGTAAATATGTTCCATGAAAAAAATAATTTGTAAAATATATGCTCGATACCCTTAACTGAAGCTATGACTCTGAATTCGCCCTCATGTCACTTCCTATGTTTATTATCTATATCTACTCTGTGCTTCTTTTAACTAAAAGAAATATAGCCAATTTAGTTCACAAATGACACCAAGATAACCAGATCAGATGTTCAAGTCACAGCCCACCCCTCGTCTCCTGCTATGCAACCACACAATTAGAGATGCATACCAGAGCACTGAAGCGAACAAAAAAACCCAGGGATGCTTCCTTCCCGATGCATGTTGTTCTTGATGCCGAAGGACCGTGGCTTGTGTAGAGAGCAGACCATCAGATAATTACGCACATTAAGCCCAGCACGTTGGACACACGCCACACACATGACGGTAGAGACGCATGTAGCCGGCCAGCATGCTTTGCCGCCCGAGTGGTGCACATGAGCGCGCATCGCACGTCACACTCGCTGGACATAGTTACCGGATGCACGCGGCACACCAGCACAACCCATGTCCTCGTCAAACCCATTGTCTGCTGCTAGACAACGGACGTCTCGGTCGTCTCGTCCTCGTGTTCCCTTCTTCCTCCACTCCAATCGGGAACTGCTAATTCCCTCGATAGATTAGGCGGGCGCGTAGGCGACAGACGGTCTCGAGCATTGCCAGAAAGCGCCATGGGGCTTTGGGACTTGCTTCTCAACTGGTTTCGAAGGTTTGCCGCCTAGCCCTCCTCTTCCATCCTTTTTGCTCATGGTCGGCAGGAGGGACGAAGCACCCTGTGGAACTTGCCTCATCGTATGCCTCCTCTCATCCGATGGCTCTATCTGCTAGTCCGCCTCTACTGCCGGATCCACCTTTTGCCTTCTCTTTCATGAGCCAGTATTTATTGGAGGGTTAGAGGCGGCATCCAGTGTTGCGGAGATTGGTGTCTCGTGTAGGAAACAAAGACGAGCGGGGAGACCGGGAGTGCTTGCGAACAAAAAGACTCCAAGTGGGCAACATATATAGGACAAAAAAATCACCTAAACGGGGCAGACGAAAACAACAACGCAGTGGGGGATATATAGATAGATTAAGTACCACCTTGGATATAGAAATAAATATAGACGTGTTGAAGAAAAAACTGAAAGCGTAAATTCACGGGAAGAAACGTAAGGACCCGTGCGTTGCAACGGAATAAAAAAATGTCCACGCACTTTCTTAATGACAAAACACAGTGTGCAAGCCATAATAACCAAGCTCTCCTTTTTTAGTGCAAGACTCATGCATTCATGGTAAAAACTAATGTATATTTTAAGGTAGATGCATGATGTTAATATCATATAGTATGATTTATATAACCATGAATGCAACTATATCGTAGATCAAAAATATATCAAATGAGATACTTTTACTTTATGAAATATCATAAATTTGTGAATACTTCAAATGATATTAGTAGAGACCGTAAATTTTTCAGAAATTTAGAAAATCAAATAACATACTTAGAGTTTGAACCTACTTGAATTTAAATTTAGTTTGAATTTGAACAGGAAATATTAACTATATGTAATACTCCTATGTAAATATTTTATTTGGATCTTTAGTGCTCCATATAAGCAAACATAAATTTTACAAGGCATTTGAATGAATTTTGGTTCAAACAATCCAATTTTTGTTTGAAATAAAACAAAAGTAGAAAAGGAAAATAGGGATCAGATCTCTTTCTTGTTGGCACCTGCAACCAGCTATCTCATGTATGCCCTTCTCTCTCGATCCATCTGATCTCGTACGATAAACTGAACCCACACCTTACCCCATTTTTCTTTCTTTCAGAGAGACTTGTTGATTGTCTACTTGCGGACATATAGAAGTCAGTGGGATTTGATGTGAAGTAGCAAGGTGGTACTATCAATTAACAGAAGCAAACTTTGTCTTCTAAAAGAAACTTAAAGGCAACTCTGCTGGTTGCATCCTTTACTACGTAATAACGTAGAGGTTCTTGGGTTGATCCCAAAAAATAGCAATATTTTTTCCTTATTCCAGGATGCCTTGCAGTTATTTTTGCCTAGATGGGCTAA
>NC_057797.1:182358211-182362328 GCF_018294505.1 Triticum aestivum | reverse complement strand
CGATCGGTGATCTCTTGCGTGGCTGCCCATGATGGCTCGATCTAATTTAAAACGGGGAGAGATCCAAGTTGGCTATGTGAAGCAGGAATTGTGCTTGTGTACGTAGACGTCGCAAGTTGGTGTTTGAGTTTGATTCGGTTTGGGCGTCGCGTGTCTTGTTTCCTAGCTAGTGTCTACGTGTTTGTGTAGTACCACGTGACCAGAACTAACGTCGTGCGTGACGGGCCACATGATCACATGAATAGTACCACCTCAGATGTAGAAAATAATTTAGATGAAAAAAATTGAAAGCGTAAATTCACGGAAAGAAAGCGTATTCTGACGGTGAACCCACGGAGTCAATCTGTGCTTTATTATTAGGGATAGACTAGCAAACATGCCCGTGCGTTGCAACGGGTCATAAAAATTCTAGTAGTTCAACAACAATTCTCTCTCTCCCTCTCCCTTGCCGCCACCAGAGGGTGCGGCCAGGCAAAGCTCGGCCCACGCCAGTGCTGCCAAGGTTCATTTCTCTACACTCTGCAGTCGGCGACATGGGACATGGCAGGGCGGCGTCCTTCTGCCGGTGGGGGCGTTTGTCGGATCGGTCGGCCAGATTTCCTTGGCTGCTTGGGCAGAAGGTCCCAGTGGACGACGGTCGTGGCGTGAGGTGGTTCCCGGTGCCCCTCTCGCCAGATCTGTGGCGGACTATCATAACATGCGGTTCTCTTCATCCGCTGCTCCAGATCTCCGGCGTCCGTGCTCGGAGGTGTTGGTGGTTGGCCTGGTTGGTGACGGGGTGGAAGCTTGTCTAGGGAAAACTTCTGGCCGACAGCGGCGGCCACATCGTCGATGGCACTCTGGGGTTATTCCCTTTCTTGGTGGCAACGATGAGGTAAACTCCGATCCTCACTACTCCCTAGTTCCCCATGAATGAGCGGCGGCGGCGCCATGGCGTCATCACCTTCTTGGAGGTTCCATCTTGGGCATTAGATGGAGGGTGTGCGCGGTGAGCACGGATGGTTCCCGATGCCAGAGTTGGTGCGGTGTGGCATCTACCGCATCAACGACGGTGGATCTCGGCGGTGTGGCGCAGCGGGGTCTCAACGTTGGACATATGTTGGTGGACGCGCTCAGGGTGAGGCGATGTCTAGCGTCATGGTGGCGTCGAGGTAGTTGTGCATGGCAAGGTCAATGCATGAATCTCTCCAGAAGTTGGGACGACGGAAAATGGCGGCGGCGGATCTGGAGCGTGCGCATCCAATGCATGGTGTGGATCTGCTAGATCGGTTGCTAATCTCGGCTTGCCGTGGGACGACTTTGTGAGACTATCGGATTAGATGGTGTGCATTCATGCATGGTCGGGGCACATCATCAAGCTAGTAGGTGTAGTGACGTAGTTTGCCCGGACGATGGCTTGGTGTTAATTAATGAATTCATTCTTGTACTACTCTGTTGAATAATGTAATAAATATGATTGTGTGCATCGTTTGATGAAGTGGCCAGAGTATTTTTCTTTAAAAAAATACACATAGTAGTATATATAGCACATAAGCTAGCCTAATCTGGTACTAATCCAACACGATGATTGCACCGTATAGGAGCAGCACACCGCACCAGCGTTAGGATTGATGGGCTGTCTTTTGTGTGTGGGCGTAGGCCCGCCCATGGGCTAGACAGGCCCAGCCGAGGAT
Source organism: Triticum aestivum (assembly GCF_018294505.1). Classification (NCBI taxonomy): domain Eukaryota; kingdom Viridiplantae; phylum Streptophyta; class Magnoliopsida; order Poales; family Poaceae; genus Triticum; species Triticum aestivum. The sequence continues at coordinate 182,360,655 of NC_057797.1, read as the reverse complement.
GTGCCGGAAACGGATCGAGCGAAGGAGCCAGCCACTGTCAACGTACGATATTTTTTTGAACGATCGTGCAACATAAGATTAGTACCATCTTATTTATATTACGATTTTGTCTATACAAATTGTAAAAGCGTATTATGACATGAGAAAAAAGCGTATTGTGACGGTGCACCCACGGAGTCAATCCGTGCTTTATTATTTTTATATTATTATAATAATAAAGCACGGATTGACTCCGTGGTTTCACCGTCACAATATGCTTCTTTCCGTGATTTTACGCTTTCAGTTTGAATTTGAAACATATTCGAGGTGGTACTAATATTTTCATCTGTACACCTAAGACGTGTTTTCGTTCACCGTTCGCTGCGTCCTACCGACTTCAGCCTGTTCGCTGCGTCCTAACGACTTGGGCCTGCAGGTTGGGCCTGTTCGCTGCGTCCTACCGACTTGGGCCTGTTCGTTGCATCCTAACGACTTGGGCCAGCAGGCTGGGTCGTCGGCCCAACTTTAGTGCAACGCGAGAAGAAGAAAAAAAATACACACGTGCATGAGGAATCGAACTCACAACCTACCATCCTAACGACTTGGGCCAGCAGGCTGGGTCGTCGGCCCAGCTTTAGTGCAACGCGAGAAGAAGAAGAAAAATACACGCGTGCATGAGGAATCGAACTCACAACCTACCATCCTAACGACTTGGGCCAGCAGGCTGGGTCGTCGGCCCAGCTTTAGTGCAACGCGAGAAGAAGAAAAAAAATACACGCGTGCATCAGGAATCGAACTCACAACCTACCATCTCGTAAAATAGACACCAGCGAGCTGAACTATGCCAACCTATGTTAATTCGTAGCGGTTTGTTTTTTTTATCAAAAGTACCATCTGGCCTTTCTAAAAGCAACCACTAATTTATATACCATAACACAGCCATGTATTAAGTTTAAAACATCCCTTATTATTCTCTCTGCCCACGACTCAATTATTTTGTTGATTTAGAATCATAATCTCCAATGATCATGACTATATTTTGTTGCATCATCAAGGAAGTTCGACGAAGATTCTCAACGTTACTATGTTTTCTTTCCTGATGATCAGTAGTGGTGTCCAGTTGGGGGTGATCGGGACCGTTGTCGCATGTTGGGTTATCTTTTATTTTGGCGCCGTAGTCGGGCCATGAGTGTTCGGATGATGTAATGTTATTTATGTACTTGATTGACGTGGCGAGTGTAAGCCAACTATGTTATCTCCCCTTTATTATTTATATTACATGGGATGTTGTGAAGATTGCCTAACTTGTGACATATGCCTTCAATGCGATTATGCCTCTAAGTCGTGCCTCGACACGTGGGAGATATAGTCGCATCGAGGGCGTGACAAGTTGGTAATCAAAGCCTTCCCCGACCTTAGGAGCCCCATTGCTTGATCGTTTTTAGCGGCCGAGTTGTGTCTAGAAAAATGTTTTGAGTCATTTAGGAATTATATATCGGAGAGTTTAGGAATTCTTTTTACTTCCCAGTCTCCTCATCGCTCCGGTAAGGCATCCTGACGTAGAGTTTTGACTCTTCTCTTCTCAAATTTCACTAAAAAAATTTAGGATCACGCGGGTATCTTGGAATCGTTCCGATGGTTTTATGATGAGAACATTGTCTTGGTGCCTCCTGTCAGGGGTTTTGTGAAAGTGTCCCGGGGAGTTGAGCTCTGAGGTGTTGTCATCATAATTTTATCGTTGCAGTTCTGGAATACCTAAGTTTAGTACGTCGACATCGAAAATCTCTTTTATGCAGTTCGTTGGTGAGATAACCTCGACGCCACCCAGTACTGGGGCGGGAGTTCGGGAGTATCGCCATAACTCGTATAACGGATGCTTTTCGAAGGTTGAGGTAGATGGTTTCCGAAGGTTTCTTGGTTACGTGTTGAAGGATGGATACAGCTGGATGTAGGATTTGCTAGATTTGGGTGAGATATTATGCTTCCTCTGTATCCCCAACACCTGATTGCATAACCGGAAAGGTTCAGGAGTTTCATAGGTGGGAATTCTAGTAGCTCTAGTTCTTCTTCCACGAATATTGATTTGAGATTGGGATTTCTTACCGATTATTCGTTCTTGATCCATACCTTATTGATTTATTTCTCTACCTTAATTCTACGTGGCTTCTCAATTTATGGATATGTGACCATTTCAAGAGGAATGCATTCGTTCATTTTGTTCGGATGTGAAGACTATATGTTGCAATTTTCATTTCGTTGGATTCAGCTTCAATATTTGTCTATCAATGTGCTAATGGTGGTCAACCTCTTCAGGATGGCTCCTCCAACACGCACGACTCCGAATCCTGATCCGCCACCACCTCCACCTCCTCCGGAGGCATGGCAAGCTGTGATGGCCGCAACCAATGCAAACACACAGTTGATCATGCAAATTCTTCAAGAGCGCAATCAAGGCAACCAAGGGA
>NC_057797.1:182353234-182357377 GCF_018294505.1 Triticum aestivum | reverse complement strand
AGCTGTGGTCAAGCATAACCCCAAGCACGCCAAGGTCAACTTGATGAATGCAGCTCAGGCAGAGGATTCGTCAGATGTCATCATGGGTAACCTTCCTATTAATGATATTCCAGCTAAAGTTCTTTTTGACACTCGTGCATCGCATTGCTTCATTTCCAAATCTTTTGCATCAAAGTATGAGTGCGATTATCAGTATCTGCAAAGTTCCTTGCAAATTGTGTCACCGGGCAAGCAGATGACAGCTAACACCTGCGTCCCAGAGGTTACTATCACCTTGGGTGACTACAAGTTCCTTTCTTCCCCAATTGTTCTTGGTAACTCGGATATTGATTTTATTCTCGGAATGGATTGGCTTTCTAAGCACAAGGCACATGTTGATTGTGCTGCCAGGCAAATTCAATTGACTCATTCGTCTGAGGATGTAATTGTATTTGCCGCTCGTGATGATACCATCCGTCTGTTTTCTCTCAATGAGAAGGGTGAATTGGATGCCATCTCGCAAATTCCAGTCGTTTGCGAATATCAAGACGTCTTTCCAGAAGAGCTTCCAGGAATGCCTCCGCACCGGCCAGTTGAATTCGTTATTGATCTTGAGCCTGGCATGGAACCTGTGTGCAAACGTCCTTACAAGCTCGGACCTGAAGAGTTGAAGGAGCTGAAGAAGCAACTCGATATTCAAGAGAAAATGGGTCTTATCCGGCCTAGTTCTTCTCCGTGGGGTTATGGTGTTCTTTTTGTGAAGAAGAAGGATGGAACGGACCGACTTTGTGTTGATTACCGTCCAGTGAACAAGAAGACCATCAAGAACAAATACCCACTTCCCAACATCAATGAGCTGTTCGAACAACTTAAAGGTGCTCAAGTATTCTCCAAGCTTGATCTCCGTATGGGTTATCATCAGATTCGAATCCGTGAGCAAGATATTCCCAAGACGGCTTTCAGGACAAGCTTTGGTTTATATGAATACACAGTCATGTCTTTTGGCCTCGCCAATGCTCCTCCAACTTTCTCTCGTATGATGAACTTCATCTTCAATGCCTACACCAATGACTTCGTTTTGGTCTACCTCGACGACATTCTGGTTTTCTCGAAGAACAAGGAAGATCATGCCAAGCACTTGCGTTTGGTTCTTGATAAGCTCAGGGAACATCAGTTCTACGCCAAGTTCTCCAAGTGTGAATTTTGGCTCGATGAGGTTCTTTATCTTGGTCATATCATCTCTGCCAAGGGCATTGCCGTCAATCCTGAGAAGGTGTCTGCAATTGTGAATTGGGAACCTCATCAGAACGTGAAGCAACTCCGTAGCTTCCTCGGTCTCGCAAGCTATTACCGAAGATTCGTTGAAAACTTTTCTAAGATCGCGAAGCCTCTCTCTAATCTTCTCCAGAAGCACGTCAAGTACGTTTGGTCTCCGAAGTGTGACATTGCTTTCAACACTTTGAAAGAGAAATTGATCACTGCTCCAGTTCTGACTCCGCCTGATGAATCCAAGCCGTACGAGGTCTTTTGTGATGCCTCTCTCCAAGGTCTTGGCGCGGTTTTGATGCAAGAGAAGAAAGTTGTTGCTTATACATCTCGCCAATTGAAGCCTAATGAGAAAAACTACCCCACTCATGATCTCGAGTTGGCGGCAGTTGTGCATGCTCTTTTGACTTGGAGACATCTTCTATTGGGAAGAAAAGTGGACATTTTCACTGATCACAAGAGTCTCAAGTACATCTTCACTCAGCCTAATCTCAACCTCAGGCAAACTCGATGGGTCGAAATGATTCAAGAGTATAATCCGAGTATCGAGTATACTCCAGGCAAGGCCAATGTGATTGCTGACGCTTTGAGTAGAAAGGCCTACTGCAACAGTCTGATTCTTAAGCCTTATCAACCCGAGCTTTGTGAAGCTTTCCGCAAACTTAATCTGCAAGTTGTTCCTTAAGGTTTCCTCGCCAACCTTCAAGTCTCTCCTATCTTGGAAGACCAGATTCGCCAAGCCCAGCTTCTTGATGCTATGGTGAAAAAGGTGAAAATTGGGATTGCCAAGAGTCAGCCCAAGTACAAGTGCTACCGCCTTGATGACAAGGATACTCTCTTCTTTGAGGATCGTAATGTCATACCCAAAGGTGACCTTCGTAAAGTGTTCATGAACGAGGCTCACAATTCTCTCCTCTCCATCCACCCTGGAAGCACGAAGATGTATCAGGACCTCAAGCAAGCTTATTGGTGGACTCGAATGAAGCGCGAGATTGCTCAATTCGTGAATGAATGTGATGTCTGCAGAAGAGTGAAGGCAGAACACCAAAGGCCAGCAGGTCTCCTCCAACCTCTTGCCATTCCAGAATGGAAGTTTGACCACATTGAAATGGAATTCGTGACTGGGTTTCCAAAGTCCAAGCGTGGCAATGATGCTATATTCGTTGTCATCGACAAACTCACCAAAGTGGCTCATTTTCTGCCTATCAAAGAGTCGATCACTGCAGCTCAATTGGCGGAACTCTATACCTCTCGAATTGTCTCTATGCACGGTATTCCTCAAGTGATCTCTTCAGACCGTGGCAGCATCTTTACCTCAAAGTTTTGGGATTCTTTTCAGAAGGCCATGGGCACCAACATCCGCTTCAGCACAGCTTTCCATCCTCAAACAAGCGGTCAAGTCGAGCGTGTCAACCAGATTCTTGAAGATATGCTCAGAGCTTGTGTGATCTCCTTCAGCATGAAGTGGGAGGATTGTCTTCCTTATGCTGAATTCTCCTACAACAACAGTTTTCAAGCAAGTTCGGGCAAGGCCCCATTTGAAATTCTGCATGACAGGAAGTGCCGTACCCCTCTCAACTGGTCTGAAACCGGTGAACGTCAACTGCTGGGTAATGACTTAATCATAGAGGCAGAAGAAATGTGCAAAGTCATTCATGATAACCTCAAAGCAGCCCAATCCCGTCAGAAGAGCTACTATGATAGTAAGCACCATGATTTGGCTTTCGAGATCGGAGATCATGTTTACCTCCGCGTCTCTCCTATGAAAGGTACTCGTCGCTTCGGTATCAAAGGGAAGCTTGCCCCTAGATACGTGGGACTTTCAAGATTGTCAGCAAGAGAGGCGACCTCGCCTATCAACTCGAGCTTCCTTCAAACATTGCAAATGTTCATGACGTGTTCCATGTCTATCAGCTCCGAAAGTGCTTCAAGACTCCTGACCGCACCGTCAACTTCGAGGACATTGAGCTCCAAGAAGATCTCTCCTATCGTGAGCACCCAGTTGCTATTCTTGAAGAGACTGAACGCAAGACTCGCAATAAGTCAATCAAATTTCTTAAAGTCAAGTGGTCACACCATTCCGACCGTGAAGCTACCTGGGAACGCGAGGATCACCTCCGTTCTGAGTACCCGGCGTTTTTTCAGTCCTAGATCTCGGGACGAGATCCTTTCATAGTGGTGGAGTGTTGTAACACCCCGGATGTAACTTTCCCAATTTGTACTCCAACTCTTGCCGTTTCCGGCGTTAAGTTATTTTATTTTCTCGGGTTCGGGTTTTTGTCTCCGTGTGTTGTTGTCGTTGTCATGCATCTCATAATATGTCACCATGTGCATTGCATTTGCATATGTGTTCATCTCATGCATTCGAGCATTTTCCCCATTGTCCGTTTTGCATTCCGGCGCTTCGTTCTCCTCCGGTGGTCATTTCTACCTTTCTTTCATGTGTGGGGATTAAACATTTCCGGATTGGACTGACACTTGCCAAGCGGCCTTGGTTTACTACCGGTAGACCGCTTGTCAAGTTTCGTATCATTTGGACTTCGTTTGATACTCCAACGGTTAACCGAGGGACCGAAAAGGCCTCGTGTGTGTTGCAGCCCAATACCCCTCCATTTTGGCCCAAAACCCACCTAACTCTGCTCCATCATCTAGAGCGTTCAATCACGATCGCGTGGCCGAAAACCGCACCTCATTTGGACTCTCCTAACTCCCTCTACCTCTATTTAAAGGCCTCTCCCCGAAAATCCGGATCTTCCCCTGTCCTAACCCTAAAAAAAACCGTCTCCACCGCCGCCGGACGTGTCCGGACGGAGCCGGACAACGTCCGGATCCCGCCGCCGCCAATCACCGCCTGCCACATCACTGTCGCCGCCGCCACCCCCGCCGGCCCGCCCAGGC
>NC_057797.1:182348116-182352392 GCF_018294505.1 Triticum aestivum | reverse complement strand
CTCACCGCCGCCATCCGCCGTTGCTAGGCCGGCCCGAGCACCTCTCCTCGCCGGCGTGCCCCGCTCCTCTCGCCGGAGCCCATCGTCGTCGGAGCCGCCGCCTCGCCGGAGTTCTCCTCCCTTGCCGGCCGGATCTGGTGGTTGGACCAGATCCACCGGTCCCCGATACAAACGTCTGCGCCGTTCCCCGGATCTCCTCGTCCTGGGTCCTCCTCGTCCCGTTTCCCGCGAGGTCAAATTTTTCTTCTAAGTCCCGAAAATTCCAGATCCAAGTGCTCTTGTTCATAGCTTCGTAACTTTGCATCCGTAGCTCCGATTCATGCATATAGCATATCAAAATGTTCATCTCAGAGAGTACATCATTTTGTTCCATTGCATCATTTTCATTTGAGTCCATCTTGATGCCCGAAATGCTGTTAGAAGAGGGATACTTGAGTTAATTGTCAGATCTGCTACTCCATTTAGAGTTTTGTCATTTTTGCCATGATTATTGTGTGCATGCTATACCCTGATGTTTTACATATGTTTTGTTAAGGGTTTTGTCATCTTTCCAGAGGTGCAACCCATGTATTTTTATGATGACTATAGTGACTAGTGCAAGCTTGCAAAGTGAGGCACTCGGTAATTCTGTTTTCAGGGACTTAGCAATTCCACTAAGTCCTTGAGCTATTTATCTCATATGGCCATATGTTCATGTTGTTTCCTAGTGATCCGTGCCTTTTTTGAGGATGATCAGTAATGATGTTTTGTTAATCTTGTAGTGCTCTATTCATCCATGTCTTTGTTTGCAATTATGGAGCACCCTAGCTTGAGTCAATCGAACTCTACTTTTGCTACTTTGTGAATCTGGGCAGATTGTCAACTTGTTTGCAATTTTGCTGATGATGTTGTTGTTGATCCGTACATGCTATGCTATTGTTCTTGCCATGTCTAGCTTGCATTGTGTGTATTCTTGATAGATGTATGATTATATTTTCATGAATTGCACCGTAGTGAGTGCATCGAGCTCGTAAACATGCCTACTTGAGTTATGTTTCAGCATATGTCAGTTTTCACTAAGTATGAAAACTGATTATGTTTTTGCTATGTTCACGTGCTTGTTAGTATATTTTCTGATCCCTTTTGGCTCAAGGTCACTAAGGGACTTTTGTTAAGCTATTTGAATAGCTCCATGCCATGTTTTACTTTGCCATGTTCAGGTCCTGTAGCATGTAGTTTTGATGCTTCGAAGAGAGCTACCTGATCTGAAATTCCAGACAAGTGTTAATTTCACTAAGTCTGAGATCTGTTTGCCATATGCATTTTTGCCATGCTTGATTGAACCTGTTAATGGATGAATTGGCCGTAGCTCAGTGCTAGACTTTTGTTAAGAATCTTGTATGCATCCCTGCCATGTATTTTGTCATCTTGTTTGGGTGTTGTAGCATATTCATCTCATTGCATTTAGATGGCTACTTGCTGTAAATCGCAGACCGGTGTCATTTTTGAATCGCTTGCCATTTTCAAACCGTAACTCCGATTCCGGTGTTCTTTATATCGTTTTCAAGCGATTTCAACTCATCTTTCCAGTGGCACGCTTGGATTTCCAAGTTGAGGCCAGGTTCTTGCATTTCCTGCCATATCTTGCATTTTACATCCCGCATCGCATCCCGCATAGCATATCATCATTGCATCATATTGTTTGAGTCTTGCACGTGGTTGATTGTGTCCTTGTTGCTTGTTTATCTTGTTTGGGTAGAGCCGGGAGACGAGTTCGCTAACGAGGAGCCCATTGAGTTTGCTTTCGAGGATCCAGTCAACTCTGACAACTGTGCAGGCAAGATGATCATACCCTCAAAATCACTACTATCTTTGCTATGCTAGTTTGCTCGCTCTCTTGCTATGCCATTGCTACGATGCCTACCACTTGCTTTCAAGCCTCCCAAATTGCCATGTCAAACCTCTAACCCACCATGTCCTAGCAAACCGTTGATTGGCAATGTTATGGCTTTGCTCAGCCCCTCTTATAGCGTTGCTAGTTGCAGGTGAAGATTGGAGGCCGTTCCTTGTTGAAACATTTATTTACTTGTTGGGATATAATTATATTGCTATGTTATCTTAATGCATCTATATACTTGGTAAAGGGTGGAAGGCTCGGCCTCTCGCCTAGTGTTTGTTCCACTCTTGCCGCCCTAGTTTCCGTCATATCGGTGTTATGTTCCCGGATTTTGCGTTCCTTACGCGGTTGGGTTATAATGGGAACCCCTTGATAGTTCGCCTTCATTAAAGCTTTTCCAGCAATGCCCAACCTTGGTCTTACCATTTGCCACCTAGCCTATTTTTCCCTTGGGTTTCCGGAGTCCGAGGGTCATCTTAGTTTAACCCCCCCCCCCCCCGGGGGGGGGGGGGCCAGTGCTCCTCTGAGTGTTGGTCCAAACTAGAGTCCTGTGCAGCGCCCCCTCGGGGAAACTCGAGGTTTGGTTTTAGTTGTATGGAGCGCTCATCTGAGTGTGCCCTGAGAAAGAGATATGTGCAGCTCCTATTGGGATTTGTCGGCACATTCGGGCGGTGTTGCTGGTCTTGTTTTAACCTGTCGAAGTGTCTTGAAGAACCGAGATACCGAGTCTGATCGAAACGTCTTGGGAGGAGGTCTATTCCTTCGTTGACCGTGAGAGCTTGTCATGGGCTAAGTTGGGACTCCCCTGCAGGGATTTGAACTTTCGAAAGCCGTGCCCGCGGTTATGGGCAGATGGTAATTTGTTAATGTCCGGTTGTAGATAACTTGAACCTTAACTTAATTAAAATGAATCAACTGGGTGTGTTACCGTGATGGCCTCTTCTCGGCGGAGTCCGGAAAGCGGACACGGTGTTGGAGTAATGTTTGCGCAGGTTGTTCTCTAGTTTCTCGCTCACGCTTTGCCTCCTCTTCTCGCTCTCTTTTGCGAATAAGTTAGCCACCATATTTTGCTAGTCGCTTGCTGCAGCTCCACATATTTACCTTGCCATACCTATAAGCTTAAATAGTCTTGATCGCGAGGGTGCGAGATTGCTGAGTCCCTGTGGCTCATAGATTACTATTACACCAGATGCAGGGTCTGATGATTCCGCTCCAGGTGACGCGCTTGAGCTCAAGTGGGAGTTCGACGAAGACTCTCAACGTTACTATGTTTCCTTTCCTGATGATCAGTAGTGGTGCCCAGTTGGGGGTGATCGGGACCGTTGTCGCATGTTGGGTTATCTTTTATTTTGGCGCCGTAGTCGGGCCATGAGTGTTTGGATGATGTAATGTTATTTATGTACTTGATTGACGTGGCGAGTGTAAGCTAACTATGTTATCTTCCCTTTATTATTTATATTACATGGAATGTTGTGAAGATTGCCTAACTTGTGACATATGCCTTCAATGCGATTATGCCAGATAATAAAGCACGGATTGACTCCGTGTGTTCACCGTCACAATACGCTTCTTTCCGTGATTTTACGCTTTCAGTTTGAATTTGAAACATATTCGAGGTGGTACTAATATTTTCATCTATACACCTAAGACGTGTTTTCGTTCACCGTTCGCTGCGTCCTACCGACTTCAGCCTGTTCGCTGCGTCCTAACGACTTGGGCCTGCAGGCTGGGCCTGTTCGCTGCGTCCTACCGACTTGGGCCTGTTCGCCGCATCCTAATGACTTGGGTCAGCAGGCTGGGTCGTCGGCCCAGCTTTAGTGCAATGCGAGAAGAAGAAAAAAATATATGCGTGCATGAGGAATCGAACTCACAACCTACCATCCTAACGACTTGGGCCAGCAGGCTGGGTCGTCGGCCCAGCTTTAGTGCAACGCGAGAAGAAGAAAAAAAATACACGCGTGCATGAGGAATCGAACTCACAACCTATCATCCTAACGACTTGGGCCAGCAGGCTGGGTCGTCGGCCCAGCTTTAGTGCAACGTGAGAAGAAGAAAAAAAATACACGCGTGCATGAGGAATCGAACTCACAACCTACCATCTCGTAAAATAGACACCAGCCAGCTGAACTATGCCAACCTATGTTAATTTGTAGCGGTTTGTTTTTTTATCAAAAGTACCATCTCGCCTTTCTAAAAGCAACCATTAATTTATATACCTGTTCAAATTACCTATCATTAATCACCTTAATATACGCCTCGGAAATTGGTAATCGAAGGATGAGGAGTTGGTGGATTCTTGAAAAAAAGAGGAAAGGAAGGATTGTGTAAGGCAGAAATATTGTGGGCAATCGAATGGGGCAAGAAAGAATCAATACTATTGTGGGATAATTAATTAAGGAA
>NC_057797.1:182346550-182347340 GCF_018294505.1 Triticum aestivum | reverse complement strand
TTGATAACCGACATGGACAAGGAGATGAGGATGGAAGGAAATAGGTCGAGGGATGAGATAGGTAACAATGTCTCCCGTTGCAACGCAAGCGCATTTGTGCATAAAAAACTGTGAACATTTTAAAAAAATTATTTGAGGCTTCTTTATATTTTATTGAAGTGATTTTCCTTTTCCCTTACAAAGCTTTTAAAAAATCCCATGTCTTTTCTACTTCGAGCATGGTCCCCAAACTTTTCCCAAATTTATTTTGTCACATAGTGAATCCCACTAAAATCCCCTGCTCGACCGACCTCGGCCTCTGTCTCCGTGCATCCGAGCAAGTTTTCTTCCTTCATGTGATTTCTTCACATCCATATCAATCTGCGTACGCACGTCCGTTCTCTCGTAGGAATCATCTTGCAGCCAGCTTCTGGGGATGTGCAAGTTTTGCACGTATATTAACTGGTGTGGTTTGATAGAAGAAGTCGAGGTGGGACTATTTCAAGATTAGGAAACTCTCTGTCAAAGCATGAACAAATCCTAGCTGCAGGTAGCCCCGGGCGTTCGGTCTTTTCGGTTTGTTCGGTCCGGTCTTTTCGGTCTTTCAAAATTCCGGTCTTCCATAATTGAAGACCGATATAATTTCGGTCTTTTCGGTTATTCACTATTCGGTCTTCGGTCTTTATTATTCGGTCTTCGGTCCCGACCAAACAGACCAAAATAATTGCTAGAACTCAGATATGTTACTTCCAGTACCAATCATATACAAACAACATAGAGTAAAGAGGTACATGCGTGCCTTCAAAAAAAA
>NC_057797.1:182297051-182345433 GCF_018294505.1 Triticum aestivum | reverse complement strand
CTTGTGCTAAAGGCAGACTCGGAAGCCACAGTTGTAATGGGGATAGCAAGAATATCACGAGCCATATTTGCCAAGATTGGAAACCTAGATGAATTCTCTTTCCACCATCCTAGGATGTCAATATTTTCCTTCCTTCACTAACCCCTTGTCATCAAAAACTTTGGTAAAATGCTCCCAGATTTGTGATCTTGACGCCATTTGCTTCCGTCCTTTTGGCTTGTCATCTTGAGCAGCTTCTGGATTGGCACCTTCACCAACTTTTGCTTCGGCATCTTCATCTTCAATGATGCTACGTAAGAATGATTCATCTCCTGCTTCTGCAGCCGCTGCTTCTGCATCTGCCTCTGCTTCTACACTCATAAATGCATCATCTTTGTCCTTCAACCCCTCAACATATTCAGATTCCAGTACAGAAAACATCTACAAAAAACAGGTTACTCCTTAATGAGTCATTTTTTCATCTAACAGTACACAGAAACATACAAACTAACAAAAATACTACTTATAGCCTAGTTAGTACATAAAGCAGCATGGCACAAATCTGTCGTGAATATATACAAGCCAACAAGAAGGCAAGCCACTATATCAACCTTAATTTGAACATCACAGAACTTGAACAATATAATTGATTCATGTAAAAGAATAACAAACTAGACATCACATATGCACATAGAGAGATTAAGTAACTTGCTCACCTTCAGGTTTCAGCTGCAAGGTACAACACCGGAAGAACAGCAGGCGGCGACCCGGCACCAACCTCGAAGAGGACGAGAGGTGGTGACGAACTGCAGCAGCCAACGGTACACTTATCGTCAGGAGATGGAGCACCGTCGGCGGATGTCTCACTGGCAGTGGAGCGACGAAAGAGGGTCAGGCTTGGCGGCGCGACGCACGGGGCACGACGGTCGCGGATGGTGGTTGGCTCGTTGTCACCGGTCAGGGCAGCAGCTCGGGGCGCCGGTCCTCGTCGCTCATCGGTCAGAGGCGCGCGGCGCTCCTTGGTCGGCTCACGGCTGACGGGTCACGGCATCGCGCCACAGCGAGGGACGGCGGCTAGGGTTCATGGTGGGAGAGAAAAGAGGAATTGTGTGAAGCGGGCGGTGGCGGCTAGGTTTCTGTGAATCGATTGTATCGTGAGGTGAGGAGGAGGTGTGTTTGTGTGTTATCTCCTGCGTATGGGCTCCTGACCTTGGGCTGGCTAGATGGGCTGTAGCCTGTACATACTACTCCAACGTATGGGCTTCTCTAAATTCGGTCTTTACGGGCTATTCGGTCCACAACATCAGATGACCGATCAGACCGTTTCTAATTCGGTCATACAGTAGTGCAGACCGTTTCTAATTCGGTCTTATTTAGTTCGGTCATTTCGGGTTCGGTCTCGGTCTTTTCGGGTTCGGTTTTCGGTCTTTGGTTTTTATGCCCGGGCCGAGCTGCAGGTATATTAACTGGTGTGGTTTGATAGAAGAAGTCGAGATGGACTATTCAAGGAAACCCTCTGTCAAAGCATGAACACATCCTAGCTCTACTGATCGCAACGTATTAGGTTCGTACAAGAGGTTGTGAGTTCGATTCTACTTTCTGCCATCTATTTTTTGCGTTCTTTCGTAGAGTAGATGGGCCGGCAAAGTTGAGCCACAGTCACGACGGACGAAAATCTGGCCCACAGCATATAGCCTGGCTCAGGCAACGGACGAAAATCATCGCCGGGCAGGGATATATAGATAGATTATACTAGCAAAAAGGCCCGTGCGTTGCAACGGGAGAAAAAAATTCATAATTTCAAATGGTCATGATCACATTTCGTTGCATCACCGAGATACAATATCTCTCTCAATTTCTCGAAATCATGAACATTTTGAAATTATGAACCATTTGTTAAACTCATGCACATATTTGAAATCGCAAACAACATATTTGAAATCGCAAACAACATACTATTACAAATTTCTGAACATTTTCTACAATCAAGAACATTTTTTCAATTTATGAATATTTTTTGCTATTTACAAACATTTTTTAAAAATTGTGAACATTTTTAAGCAATTTTCCTGAACTGTCAAACATTCTATAATCGATGAAAATATTTAGAAATTGGGTGGAATAGTTATTGAATTTGGCGAACTTTTTTTGATTTAGCGAACATTTTTGGAAATGCCCGTGCCTTGCAACGGAAAAAAACTATCAAGTTATACATGTGTGGTAGATATAAAAAAGTATGAATCAAATTCACAAAGTATATACAAATCATGTCATGATGCGATAAGACACTTTTAAAATGTAATTTCAAAAACGAACAATATGATGCTCATCAAGACTTGATTTTTTAAGGCGTCACAATAAAATATTTTGTGGCTGAGCAAACTGCATTGACGGACCCTGCCTGAGCTATACTGATAAATAAAGTGTCTCGTCTGGACTTAGCGTAGCGGTGTTTACCATAACCACTATTGTGATATGAAAATAAGCATAACTGTGTATGGAAGCAAAATAGACATTTAGTCATTTTAATATAGCTTACAAAAACAGACCCTTAGAAAGTTATGTCAATTTTGTTGGGTTCAGCGTTGTACAAAACACGGAAACCCTTTTTTACCCAACGCGAAGGACTAAATAAAATCATAAAACGAGCTATATAGATCTCCTAATAAAACCTTTATGGAACCTACAATTAGTTTTGTTCATTATTTACGGATGTGTTTTAATTTTTGTGAACATTTTCTAAAAGCTGATGGACATGATTTTTAAATTCCTGAATATGCTTTGAATATTGGCTCATTTAAAAAAATCATGAACATTTTTTATTTCATGAAATCATTAGAAATCGTGATTTGTTTATAATTTGTGAGCAATTTTTTAAGTCATGAACATTTTTTGATTTTTAGAATATTTTTTAAATTCACAAACAGTTTACCATTTTCCTACTTTTTTTCAGAACTCGCAATTGTTTGATATTTTGGAAATCCGAAATTAATTTTGAGATAAAAAACCAAAACAGAAATAAAAAAGTAAAAAGAAATAAAAAATAGGGGGCGCCATCAATCCGAAATTTATTTTTAGGGAAAAAACAAAATAGAAATAAAAAAAGATATAGAAAACAGGGGGCGCCACGACCCGCACATGGGCTGGCCCATTACTGCGCTTGGTAAAAAGAAAGAGAAAAAGCGTGAGAACCAGGGATCGAGCCCTGGTCTCTTGTGTGGAGCATCGTTGCCTCAGTCATCGCGCTGCTCATGCATTGGTGCTATTATATCGTATCCATCTTTAATAACAGAACCCTGGAGCGATATTAGAAATTAAAAACGAATCGTTTTTGCCACTTACGGGTGGCATTGGTGGGTAATTATTGCCAACTTCGAGGGTTGTTTTTATGACGTACCACCAGAAGCGATGCGTGGTTTATTAGTAGGTAAAGATATAGTACCACCTCGCGTATATGTTTTAAATTCAATTTGAAAGCGTAAATTCACGTGAAGAAGCGTATTGTGACGGTGAACACACGGAGTCAATCCGTGCTTTAATCACCCGTGAAGATTAGGAAAAGACTAGTAAAAGGGTCCGTGCGTTGCAACGGGATAAAAGTATTACTTATTCTTGTCCTCATTGTTGACGGTGGCATGATGTCCATCTAATCGCAATGGGTGTGAACATTGCTCAATCCAAGGCGATCAGCTCGGCCATGACACGACACACATGTCACAAAGCCACGCCGGAGCAATGGAATGTTTAAAACTTTAAAATTCTAACCTCATCGAACTTGACATGGGGGCAGCCCTGCAAGGGATACTCCTTGCACCACCCCTCACATTTCTACTCGTTTTTACTTCTAGTGTTGATAGTAGGCAAATAGGAGGATATCTTCATTAAGTCCCCGAATTGCGACACAAAATAGGATTGATTATAAAATTCAGCATACACACAATAGAGGCAAACTATCAGTATACACGGGATACACACAATAGAGGGATACTTCCGAGTAGTTAATCTCATGTAGAAACATATTATTGTAGTCAAAATTCATCGAGGTTGAGCATTGGGAGTTCTTTCTAATTGCAAAAGGAATTGGAAACAAATTGTTGGTTATAGCAAAACCATGAATAAGTTGGTGGACACATGATAAAAGAATAAATGATTTAGTTCTTCCGGTCATTATACATGAGAATTATACCATGAATAATTTGTATATACACAAAAGAATTTGTCTCATTGAAGACAGCTTTTGCTCCATTCATCACTATGGGCAGCACATATATAAGCATTGGTAGTTCGATCAAATTGCAAAAGAAATTGGAAGCAAATTGTTGGTTATAGCAAAACCATGAATAAGTTGGTGGACACGTGATATAAAAAAATGAATCATTTTGTTCTTGATAACATTATACATGAGAATTATATCATGAATGGTTTGTATGTACACAAATGAACTGTCTCCTTGAAGACAATCAAGTTCTGAATTCTAACTGCAAAGTCATCACTTGGCTGCAATTTGGTCCTGGTTTAAGGTACGCCGGTAAGTCTAGACGATTTAAGAGAAAATGAAGGGTTTGATTGGGTCATTTTTTTGACCGGACACTGACCGGACCGGGCATGCGTTTCGAACGTTTAGGGACGAAATAGGGTCCAGCTGTACTTCTCTTAGTATCTCTTACTCTAATGCAGCTTCTCGGTCCTTGGGATCCCTTACCCTGTTAAAAACAATCTTGTGTGTCACTTGGTGTGGGTACGGGTGCTAGTGCTATGGAGAGGAGAGAGGTCATATTTGGATGGGGATCAGTGGAAAGAAAATGACTGGACCAGGAGAGATGAGGTAGCGGTGCGTGGAACCCTCAGTCTGCTGGATTAGATCAATTCCCCATCGAGAGACCTGCAAACGGCTACACAACGTAGCCCCCTTCTCTCCCAGATCCCACTGCTCCCGAGAGCGCTTCCTCGCGCCCTCGTCCACGAAGAAGCAGGCAGCCTCCCAGTCGCTCCTCTCCGGCAGCTCGAACCCGAGTGGGTCGAGCCAGCCAGCCCCGCTGGCGATCTACAGCAACAGCAGCAGGACCCCGCCGGTGAGCCGGCTCTTCCCCGCTTCTCCCTCCCAATTCTAGCACCGGTCTCATCTCTCTTCTCACCCTTTCTCTTCTGTGTCGAACAGGAAAACTCAGAACAACAACAATGGCGCCGCAACCATAGAGTTTAGAACTGCCACCGTCACGCCCGCGTCCAGTCGCCGGAACCTGCGCACCGACACCTGCCGTTGCGACCCAGCATGCCCGCGTCGGCAGTATCTCCAGCACTGGCCTCGACCGCCTCCCTCTCTTCGAGAACCCCGTTGATTCGGACTGCCCAGAAGCATCCGTCACCTGCCCGCTTCATCCTCGAGTTCCTCCTCTGCCGTCGTCCGATCTGGCCCGCCTAGTTGCTGTCATGTGCTCCAGATCCGGCCAACAGCCTCCTCCGACCCCTCCTCCTTTGCCGTCTCCGACCCCTCCTCCTTTGCCGTCATCCGCTCTGGCTCGCTTCGGATCCGGCCAGCAGGCTCGCGCCTCTGCCCCCTCCTCACGCGAGGGATAAACATAACAAAAGTTTTTTAGGAAAAAATACTTTATTAGTACCACCTTGGATAAAAAAATAATATAATATGAGTGAATGGATCAAAAAAATGGAGAAACGCACCGTGCTTTATTAGAAAAAATGTTTGTGTGTTGCAACGGGAGAAAAATCACATACTCATGCTTTAGGGAGCAAACACCCTTGCTATAAACCAGGTGAAAATATAGCGTGGGTACGGGTGCTAGTGCTATGGAGAGGAGAGAGGTCGTATGTGGATGGGGATCAGTGGAAAGAAAATGACTGGACCAGGAGAGATGAGGTAGCGATGCGTGGGACCCCCAGTCTGCTGGATTAGATCAATTCCCCATCGAGAGACCTGCAAACAGCTACACAGCGCAGCCCCCCTTCTCTCCCAGATCCCACTGCTCCCGAGAGCGCTTCCTCGCGCCCTCGTCCACGAAGAAGCAGGCAGCCTCCCAGTCGCTCCTCTCCGGCAGCTCGAACCCGAGTGGGTCGAGCCAGCCAGCCCCGCTGGCGATCTACAGCAACAGCAGCAGGACCCCGCCGGTGAGCCGGCTCTTCCCCGCTTCTCCCTCCCAATTCTAGCACCGATCTCATCTCTCTCCTCACCCTCTCTCTTCTGTGTCGAACAGGAAAACTCAGAACAACAACAATGGCGCCGCAACCATAGAGTTTAGAACTGCCACCGTCACGCCCGCGTCCAGTCGTCGGAACCTGCGCACCGACACCTGCCGTTGCGACCCAGCATGCCCGCGTCGGCAGTATCTCCAGCACTGGCCTCGACCGCCTCCCTCTCTTCGAGAACCCCGATGATTCGGACTGCCCAGAAGCATCCGTCACCTGCCCGCTTCATCCTCGAGTTCCTCCTCTGCCGTCGTCCGATCTGGTCCGCCTAGTCGCTGTCTTGTGCTCCAGATCCGGCCAGCAGCCTCCTCCGACCCCTCCTCCTTTGCCGTCTCCGACCCCTCCTCCTTTGTCGTCATCCGCTCTGGCTCGCTTCGGATCCGGCCAGCAGGCCCGCGCCTCTGCCCCCTCCTCACGCGAGGGATAAATATAACAAAAGTTTTTTAGGAAAAAATACTTTATTAGTACCACCTTGGATAAAAAAATAATATAATACGAGTGAACGGATCAAAAAAACGGAGAAACGCACCGTGCTTTATTAGAAAAAAATGTTTGTGTGTTGCAACGGGAGAAAAATCACATACTCGTGCTTTAGAGAGCAAACACCCTTGCTATAAACCAGGTGAAAATATAGCGTGGGTACGAGTGCTAGTGCTATGGAGAGGAGAGAGGTCGTATGTGGATGGGGATCAGTGGAAAGAAAATGACTGGACCAGGAGAGATGAGGTAGCGGTGCGTGGGACCCCCAGTCTGCTGGATTAGATCAATTCCCCATCGAGAGACCTGCAAACAGCTACACAGCGCAGCCACCTTCTCTCCCAGATCCCACTGCTCCCGAGAGCGCTTCCTCGCGCCCTCGTCCACGAAGAAGCAGGCAGCCTCCCAGTCGCTCCTCTCCGGCAGCTCGAACCCGAGTGGGTCGAGCCAGCCAGCCCCTCTGGCAATCTACAGCAACAGCAGCCGGACCCCGCCAGTGAGCCGGCTCTTCCCCGCTTCTCCCTCCCAATTCTAGCACCGGTCTCATCTCTCTCCTCACCCTCTCTCTTCTGTGTCGAACAGGAAAACTCAGAACAACAACAATGGCACCGCAACCATAGAGTTTAGAACTGCCACCGTCATGCCCGCGTCCAGTCGCCGGAACCTGCGCACCGACACCTGCCGTTGCGACCCAGCATGCCCGCGTCGGCAGTATCTCCAGCACTGGCCTCGACTGCCTCCCTCTCTTCGAGAACCCCGATGATTCGGACTGCCCAGAAGCATCCGTCACCTGCCTGCTTCATCCTCGAGTTCCTCCTCTGCCGTCGTCCGATCTGGCCCGCCTAGTCGCTGTCCTGTGCTCCAGATCCAGCCAGCAGCCTCCTTCGACCCCTCCTCCTTTGTCGTCTCCGACCCCTCCTCCTTTGCCGTCATCCGCTCTGGCTCGCTTCGGATCCGGCCAGCAGGCTCGCGCCTCTGCCCCCTCCTCACGCGAGGGATAAACATAACAAAAAAAATTTAGGTTACTAGCAAAAGGGCCCGTGCGTTGCAACGGGTAAAAAAAATGCAAACACTCATGCCCGCTAAAACAACTATATACAAGGTCACTATAGCAACTATTTTTCCATGATATTAATGTAGAGTGGAGCATAAGTTTTTTTAAAGCCAGTGGAGAATAAGTTGGTGAAGAAGTAATCCAAAAGAAGAATGTTGAGTGGAACATAGGTTGATGAAGAAGTATCCCAAACCGGTACATCATTTTATTCATTATCCAGAAGCATGAGTCAACGAAAGCTAATTAATTGTCCAAACTTGTGATGGAAATAAAGATAAGAACTAAGTGGCTGATAACTCGCATCTTGTCAGGCAACATATATGACCATGAATGTTAATGAAAACACTAAAAGGCGACAAAAACTATTTTTTGCAAAATAATACACCACCGCACTCATGGGAGTCTAGTTAACAATTTTCATTCAAACTGCAAGCATTATTGAATAGAGCAAATTAACTGCAGCTTTATGAATTCTATTGACCCGTTTGTTTGTCATGATGGTTCTGCTCATAAGGATCACCTGATGTCTCAATGGCTACTGCTGTTACAATAATACCACGATCTTGTAAACTATCCTTGTAAGAACATAAAGTTTGCTGAACAAAGATGTCCCATTGGGAAAATGCATCATTCTCACCGCACACTGAGGTGCATGCCATCGCATGTGAGATGGCGGCTGAGGTTCTGGTTTCCTTGCCCCATGGGGCAGATCGCGCGTCACATAGGGGACATGGCATGGGCGGTGGAGGACACTTGAGGTGGCTGCACGGGCTACCGGCCGGTGGTGGCGACAGTGCAGAAATGGGAGGGTTGACGTTGCGGCAGACACGGAGTGGCGGCGACGCCCGGGCACGTATTGGGCATAGAAATTTCACACGACTGATTCAACACTCAAGCGAGGGAGAGAGACATGCTAGTTTTTTCTATAAAGGGAAATAAATGGAGGTGAGAGACGTACGTAGAAAAGCAGAGGGGGAGATGGACAACATATGAAGCAACATATGAAGATGGTAGACGGGCAACCTGGCTTCCTGGCCATTGTCAACGGCCACCGCGATGAACTGTCGTCTCTGACCTCACCGGTGTCAGGCCTCAAGTCAACCCGATGCTTCAAACGAAGTTGCCTGCATGTCTTCAAAATTTAGTTGAGAAGCATGCAAGTGTTGAAGTTCAGTTCAAGAAACATGAGCATTCATTTTAAGTCTGTGCTTTTATCATATGCCATTTTTTCCACAGCATATCCCCTGTTTCTCGGTTGTAAAGGTACAGGATTGACTGTACTACTTTTTTCTACCACAGTAAACGGCTTTGTTATATAGTTCCCTAAAACATAGTATAGTTTATCGTTACCATAATAATTTTCTGCCATCAGTCCGGATAGCTTTTGTTATCTGTTCGCCAACATTTTCGTTGCAATGGGTAATAAAATTACGGCCTTGAAATCAAGTCACTGATAACATAACATAATACATGTAATGATTATAAATAGTGTACAACCAACCTTATGAGTTGAAATCAAATAAAATTGATCACTAATTGAACTTAAAAATTAGAAATGCTAATTCAATACTTTTAATTGTGGGTTGCATATATGTAGACTCGGTTCGTGATCATCACTTTTGGTTCCGCCACTGCAACCTCAAGCTCGTCCTCACTGTGATGATTTCTTCGACTTAGGGTCATTATTCTGAGTCAATTTCTCACACTCGAGTCCTGCATCAACTGAAAGACTGAAACCAGAATTTTAAATTCATGCCAATAGCAAGCAAAGTCAATGGTGCAAGTCTTGCTATTTCCTTAACCAGTCATCTTCATGATTTTGCTTCATTCCCAGTGGTAGCCTCAAGGCTTTGCCATCTACTAATGATGTGATTGAAGAAATCCTGCGATTCCATCAGATTCTTTTTCCTGCCAGAGCTAATGGTGCGTCAAAGCATATTGTCAACATTTTTCTTGAAGCAAGATCTGGAACCCTTGCTAAGTTTTCTTCCTTTTATTGCATGTTCAGAACCCAAGTGGCCTAAGTGAAACATTGACCTTCAGTGTTGAATGACCAAGTGCAGCCCTGTAGTCTTTAGTACAGAACTTTAACGAGATATTTAAGAAGAAATGTTAGTCTATAATCTGTATGTTTACTGCAATCACTCAAGTTACTATCCCTGACAAAAATCACCAAAAGTACAAAATATGCAAGCAACTCCCTCTCTACGCACGCATGCATCCCACTTCGAGCTGTTCCTCGCCCTCCCTACTGCCGGTGGCCCGGTGCCCCTCCGCGTCCTTCCAGTCCTCCATGCCGCTCTATTTCCTAATTGTGGGAAAACCTCACCACATGGAGAACACAACATGCTTTCCAAGTGACCAGGACAACAAATAAGATTGTTGTAAAGTACTGGCAAGCTATTCTTGCAACCAAGAAAAGTGGGTTTATCGCTAAGTTGATAAACACATATTCTCAGTACTCATGACAAGCAGGAGCGAAAAAAAAATGTGAAGCAGTTGATGTAACTCAGAGTTGCCACGAAAAATAGCCTAATTTATGACGATCTGAAAGAAGGAAAATCAGAGGTCCAGTCCACTCCAGTAAAATCTGATGCTTCAAAAATAAAAGCACAGTTGAGGTGATCCAGTGTTGAAATTGGCGATCAACATGGCAGTATGAAATAAGCAATTTCCAATAATTCAGAGACTGCAAGTCCAATTAGGCAGGATAATAGTATGGTTGCATTTTTCTCTTGGAAGCTCGAGACTTAAAGCATATGTCGAATCATCTGAAGGTTGTTGATGCCCATTTCTTTTTAAATGTTTTCTGAGCATTATTTACCCATTATATCAACTTCTTTTATATGTTCTGACCACAATCCACCTGCAGTACATGCCTTTACTTTGAGGCGGCTCTGAAGTTTGTTTATGTTGCGCCTCTTTTGGAAACTCCTAAATATGTCTCATTTTCAGACTTAACGAATATGCAGCCAAATATTTTAACACTCTAAGTCATGTTTTGTCTAATGGGCCCTACGTTCAGAACCCTGGTCAGTAAAGATTTCATGATTGCACAAATTCCACACTTTGTTTAGGAATAACTTGTCCTCTCTCATCTGTCAAATTATTTACGTGGAGTCAAGTGAACTTTTAGTGCAACACATTATGACTAAAAGTATTATCACATCTCTAAAAAAATGAAGGATATAGATTAGCAATTTCTTGTGTGATAGAAATATGTTACCGATATTTGATGGACTGAAGTTATGGAGTATCCCATATGAGCACTTCATTCCGCTCAGGCGCCTCCATCGAGGCCTCCCCCTTTTATTAGTTCTGCCAGTAGTAGTAATCGTTGTACCTCGAGAGAACGTAGAAGAATGTTTTTTAGCTCTGTAGTATTTTTTCAGAAGTCAGGAGAGTTGCAACATTGAACGGCATGCAAGTTGTTTAATGAGATAATCCACAAAAGCACAAACTGGACAATGGAAAATGAGATCCACCAATTATTATTTGCTGGCTAATAAAATAAAAATTTGAGGATCTATAAAAAAATCAGTAAGAAGTAACAGCATAGAGAAGAAAGCTTCTGCTTGCATACTAACTAAGCAGGACATAAGAAAAAGAGGAAAACGTATGGAGTTCAAAGAAAGTGAAGAGCAATCAGAAAACAATAACCATGTATTTCCTTTATTAAGTTTATTAATTCGTCCTGATCCATAACACAGTGGAAACCACAAGAGCAAACGTCTTGCACCTAATCAAACAAGACATCCTCATGCCAACAACGACCATGCACTGGAGCTCTGATTGTGAAAATGACACCCCTCCCGAGCCTGACGAATTTTACTTTTAGTTTTCTTCTTTGCTAGCGCTGCAAATTTAGGTTCAGCCTAATCCTGTAATGCTAACGTTGTAACATCTTTTCCTCTAAATTAATAGGCAGATCACTGCCAATTCCTCAAAAAAGGAAACCACAAGAGTAGAGATTGCTTGATGGTAACAATCACAAGGTGTGTATTTTAGGATGTTACCTCACCATAGTCCATAGCACAGAGCCTAAAACTCCTGAAGAAAATGATCGGTGCATCTGTTATTTTTATTCAGAGCTATTGTCCTACTGAGATAAAGCGTGTGTTGCCACTTGCCACTGATGACAAAGAAAAGCAACAAATGGGCCAAGTGCCAATCTTGCACTCGATCAGGAACAAGGATCGTGCTCTGCAATGAAAAAAAAAGGTCAGCTGATGGCTATGTTAAACTGAACATGGACTGTTTCTTCCTCCCGAGCACATGCCAGATGACCAGTGGCGTCGTGTCGTGACTCAAAATAGCTCGGGACAAGTGTTGTTCTTGCTGGGAACTGAACTCCGACAGTGCTCGGATGCCAAGGAAGGGGAAACTGAGGCTGTTTCTGGTGCTCTCACTCCTCTACATGAACGGTCCGCTGGCACAATAATCTTGGAAACCAACTGCTTGACAGCTTTTGAGGCGCTGCAGTTCACTGGGACCTGCAAATTGAGACTGTTTGTTGTGTACATGGACATTATGAAGCAGATAATCGTTCAGATGGTGTCTTACACCTAGAGGTTTGCTTAGTTCAGCAATATCCATCACTGGAGCAACAAAGAAGCAGAGCCTTCTGCAACATGATCTGACGATGGCAATGCCACTGGGTCAGGGAAGTAAAGACCAGGGCGCGCATATTGGAGCAGATCTGACGATGGTGACGGTTGTAGGCGGTGGGACTTAGCCAAGCAGAGGATGTGTGCAGGTCAACGTAGGAGCAGTCGGGGAGAGAAACGCTCGGCTGGCATGGGCCAGCTGTGGTACTCCTCAATGAGACAGCGGAGCGCAGCGGGCGCGGTGCTTAAACCTCACAGAGCAGCGCGCACGACCGGGGTGTAGGGTGGCGATGTTCGCGCGCGTGAGGCGCCTCGCCGCCATCGTCGTCCTCATGCATCTCCTGAACTTGGGACGGGAGGAAGGCTGCCGAAGAGGTCAAGACTCGAGGGAGAGGAGGCGTCGGAGAGATGGATCCGCTGCTCCCGGCGTAGAATTTGGCCGCGGACTCCGGGAGGAAGGCGGCGGCGTCAGGGGTGCGCCCGTGCGTGGGAAACAGGAAGGGGATCGTGGCTTTTTTTGGGCAACGAAGGAAATCGTGGCCTGATGGTGCGCCCGTGCGTGGGAAACAGGAAGAGGATCGTGGCTTTTATTGGGCAACTAACGAAATCGTGGTGTGATCCGTTATTAGTACCACCTCATTTATATTACGATTTTGTCTATACGAATCGTAAAAACGTATTACGATTGGATAAAAGCGTATTGTGACAGTAAACTCATGGAGTCAATCCGTATTTTATTATTAAAAAATTAGGGATAGATTATTATTAGTCATCGTCTAGCACATATGCCCGTGCGTTGCAACGGGGAAAACAAATCCTCGCATGGTCCAAGCAACCCACCCGGGTTATCGCACTCGTTGCCACTCGTGGTCACATTGTCCACCTTTCACGACGAGCATGAATCACAGGCGATGAGTTTGACCATCACATTCTAGCACGTTGGTTCCGCAAACTCCTCCTGTTTGTCACAATAAAATAAATTATCCTCACACTCTTCTAAAAGAACAGAACACATCTAAACCGGTAAATATCTACCTGAAGAATTGTTACAACGAAATTATGCCATGCTCTTATGGTAGCAAAATTTTGGTTAAATTGAGACATAAATAAAAAATTATTCTGTAAGCTAGTTAAATGGGGGAAAATATCCCACACCCTCCTAAAATACAACAACTATCTAAAAGAATAAATGCCTACCTAAAAAATGTTACAATGAACAAGACATATTATGTCATGCCTACTTTTATCCATGAAATTAGAAATATGAATATGAGTCAGAGGAATCATAGTGGGTACAATATGAATTTTATCACGTTTGCAGTGAAAGCTTAAAAATTGACAGCAATGTCCACCTATGAGTATTTAAACTTTAGCTATTTGATCCTAATGTAATACATCGCTGTAACTTGAGTAATCACACAAACACCAACCATGTGTTGTGAGCTGATAAATGAAAGCAGGAGGAAGCTGCTCACATAGATGTCCAAAAGTGAAACACAGACCACCAGTCTTTTTCGCCAATATAGCCATCTTCTGATGCCAGGAGTGCTTGTAGCCATAACAAAACAAAACTGATGATTCACTCAGTAGCAAAAGAAGAAATATTTGGTAGCTGAGAAACAGAGGGATTTGCTCACCGTGCACACTGTGCGTAGGCTAGCTCCTGCCAATGCCATGTCCTTCATTAATTACATAGGACAGATTGGTAACCAAGATCGATTTATCAGATTCCGTTCCATTAGGCCACGGAAATATAGTCTCCGCAAGCCTTTCATTTGCACAAAAATAAGGAGAGTACAGATGCTTATTTCACTCCTTTGTTGACATCTACCGGACTCCTTTTATCCAAATGCAGAATCCTGCATGTATGACAGGATGTTGCCGTCCGTTTTCCTGCTGCCGCGGCTAGAGCCTGCTGCCTGCGAAGTGGTGCCATCCAGAAATCAAGATCGTACCAAAAAAAATACACCTCGGATAAAAAATTGTGAGAGCTCTACTTTGTTCTGCATCTGCATACCTGGTGTGTGCTCATACAGCCACGCAGCGTCCATCGCGCCACCAACTGCTGCCGGCTTCTTTGCCATAAGGCAAATACGTCGTTGTATTTGGTCTTCGTATTATTTTTATTCTTTCGTCGAGCGAACAGCGCGGCCGCCAAGAACCCGCTGGCGCCGGACTCTGCCGCCATGTCGAAGTAGTCCGCGACGCGGGCCTCGGGGTTCCCGGACAGCTCCTGCAGCGGTGCTCGAGCCTGACCAGCACGGCCGCGGCGAGCGTCCCCCGTCGATGGAGAGCACGCGCACACGCCCGGCTGAGCACGCCCCTGTCGGCTCCAGCGCCTGCGGACGAAGTTGGACTCGAGGATGGAGAAGATCTCCTTGCTGAGCCGGTCCAAGCCACCCCCACCGACTGCCTCCCTCACCTTGTGCCCCCTTCTCCTTCTCCTTTCCTCCTCTCTTTCCTCTCTCCCTCACGCCCTGTCTCTTTCTTCTCTGGATCAGCAGGGTGCCGTCGCCACCGGAGCAAGACGCTGCTCCCGCCGCCAGATCCATCGACGTCGCGCCGGATGACTGGCGTGGGACCGGATCGAGCATCGCGCGGGGCGCCTCCTGGCGGCTGGGATCGGAGGCCAGGGAGAGAGGAGCGCCTGTTCGAGTGTGTGTTTTCGTGTTTTTTTCTCACTTTAAAAAGGACCACGGATTGAATACCGTAAACTATATGAATTTATTTGCAAAGTTCCTGAACGAAACGTTTTCCCCACACACAGCGCACCACACACACGCGAGCCACGCATGCATGTACATAGCGGCAGGCAAACGCACGCAGGCAAGGAGTGCTGGTCATCCGGCGCTATATTTTTAATGAGTAAACCAACATGAAAAGGCTGATTAGAAGCCCACTTGACCCTATGTATTGTGCAGCTTGACGTGTTGGTTTTTTTGGGATCGGAAGAGTGCTAGACTGACCGTGGATGAGGCCCAAAAGAGCGTAGGGCAGGCCTAATACACATCATATACGGCAGGGAATAAACAGAGGAAGCTTTTGTTTACGTGCGGACTCCAAATTAGTACCACCTTGTTTATATTACAATTTTGTCTATACAAATTATAAAAACGTATTATGACATGAGAAGAAAGCGTATTGTGACGGTGAACCCACGGAGTCAATCCGTGCTTTATTATTAGGGATATATTATTATTACTAGCAAAAAAACTCGTGCGTTGCAACGGGAGAAAAGAGCCACCTGTCACTTATTCATATGTAAGAAGTGGTCTAGGGCCTGGATATGCTAATTTATATTCAGAATGGAACCCGTTTAAAAGAAAGTGATTTATTCCCTTTTAACTTCATGCTCCAGAGACAACAAAATTGCAAAGATGATCTATAAGCTGCTAGAAGAAATACTCACTCTGAAGTCCATTTGTAAGTTCTATATGCAAGGAAATGTACTCTTCCATTACAAGACAAGCAATAAGGCTTTAAGTAATAGCATACCTGTAGTGCATACACTCTGTTGTATGTTCTTCCTGTGTTCCAAAATTCAACTCACGCAAGCAAGAAGTATTTCACTACCTTACTCCAGTAGTTAAGTGCATACATTTGTTGCTCGTTGTGATTGCAACGTGAACAGAGTAACAAAATTGTCAGTTCGGCGCATGGATGGATTAATGGAAAAACACTGTCACATTGGCATGCATAGGTGTTCTGAAACTGTAAAAAAATAGCATCTACATCTGCGCATACACAAGGAACAATTGCAGAGAAAATAAAATTTGAACCAGTCAAGGTTTTGATAATTATTAAAAAACTTGAGTTCACAGGAAACCAATTTAGTCGCTTGAGCCTCACCAACTCCTAATAAAGGCAAAATACAGAGGCTTGCTTGAGCCTATGCCAACATACAAGGCTGATTTATTGATCCGTAATCGGATAATACTAAAATCAAGAGCAATAATAGAGAAGGTGTTCCAGTAATTATTAATAATAATCTTTTGTTTGAAAACTTTGCACAAGACTTTCTAACTATTGGTGCAAGCAATTGACTCATGCCCATACTGAAGGAAATATGCCCTAGAGTCAATAATAAAGTTATTATTTATTTCCTTATATCATGATAAATGTTTATTATTCATGCTAGAATTGTATTAACCGGAAACATAATACATGTGTGAATACATATACAAACAGAGTGTCACTAGTATGCCTCTACTTGACTAGCTCATTAATCAAAGATGGTTATGTTTCCTAACCATGGACAAAGAGTTGTTATTTGATTAACGGGATCACATCATTAGTTGAATGATCTGATTGACATGACCCATTCCATTAGCTTAGCACCCGATCGTTTAGTATGTTGCTATTGCTTTCTTCATGACTTATACATGTTCCTATGACTATGAGATTATGCAACTCCCGTTTGCCGGAGGAACACTTTGTGTGCTACCAAACGTCACAACGTAACTGGATGATTATAAAGGTGCTCTACAGGTGTCTCCAAAGGTACATGTTGGGTTGGCGTATTTCGAGATTAGGATTTGTCACTCCGATTGTCGGAGAGGTATCTCTGGGCCCTCTCGGTAATACACATCACTGAAGCCTTGCAAGCATTGCAACTAATGAGTTAGTTGCGGGATGATGTATTACGGAACGAGTAAAGAGATTTGCCGGTAACGAGATTGAACTAGGTATTGAGATACCGACGATCGAATCTCGGGCAAGTAACATACCGATGACAAAGGGAACAACGTATGTTGTTATGCGGTCTGACCGATAAAGATCTTCGTAGAATATGTAGGAGCCAATATGGGCATCCAGGTCCCGCTATTGGTTATTGACCGGAGACGTGTCTCGGTCATGTCTACATTGTTCTCGAACCCGTAGGGTCCGCACGCTTAAGATTTCGATGACAGTTATATTATGAGTTTATGAGTTTTGATGTACCGAAGGAGTTCGGAGTCCCGGATGAGATCGGGGACATGACGAGGAGTCTCGAAATGGTCGAGACGTAAAGATCGATATATTGGACGACTATATTCGAACATCGGAAAGGTTCCGAGTGATTCGGATATTTTTCGGAGTACCGGGTAGTTACGGGAGAAGCAATGGGCCTTGATGGGCTTTAGTGGGAAGAGGAAAAAGGGCCAAGGGGCTGCTGCGCCCCCCTCCCCTCTAGTCCGAATTGGACTAGGGAAAAGGGGGCCGGCCACCTTTCCTTCTCCTCTACTTCCTTCTTCCTTCCTCCCCTCTTGGTGGACTCCTACTAGGACTTGGAGTCCTAGTAGGACTCCACATCCTGGCCGCACCAATTGCCTTGGCCGGCCTCCTCCTCCTCCATCCTTTATATACTGAGGCAAGGGGCACCCCATGAACACAAGTTGATCCACGTGATCATATTCTTAGCCGTGTGCGGTGCCCCCTTCCACCATAGTCCTCGATAATATTGTAGCGGTGCTTAGGCGAAGCCCTGGGACGGTAGTACATCAAGATCGTCACCACGCCATCGTGCTGACGGAACTCTTCCCCGACACTTTGCTGGATCGGAGTCCGGGGATTGTCATCGAGCTGAACGTGTGCTAGAACTCGGAGGTGCCATAGTTTCGGTGCTTGATCGGTCTGGCCGTGGAGACGTACGACTACATCAACCAAACGCTTCCGTTGTCGATCTACAAGGGTACGTAGATCATACTCTCCCCTCTCGTTGCTATGCATCACCATGATCTTGCGTGAGCGTAGGAATTTTTTTTGAAATTACTACGTAACCCAACACATACACCTATCATGTTTCAACATACAGGACTGTCTGCTACATATGAATGCTTGCCAATTCTTTAGGTCACAACAAGCAACTAAAGGATAATACAAAAAATCACAAATAGTCTTTGTTCTTCATGATGGAGGTATTTTGATAATCATGATAAAGAGGAAGCTTGAGTTTACAGGAAACCAATTGGCTATCATGATCGACGGGTACAACTAAAGCAGCTAGTAACCAAACAAATAGAACATCTTTTGTTGGTGAAATTATAGAAGAAATAGTAGATAATTTTATATGCATCAATCTACAGAAGGCACTGAACCATGTACCATGGGTGGAGAACAGGCGGACAGAATTCCGGCGAAGTCGAACGACGAGATTCTGGCGAAGTCGGCAAAACAGCGACAACAATGTCAAGCATGGGAAGCAATCGAATAGTGGTTTCGGCCGGGGGAGTCAAGGCGTTCTTATAGCCAAGGCGATGCGAAGTAGTTTTTGTACTTTAATTTCCTGCTTGTAGTATTTTTTTGACGAGATGCTTGCAGATATTGCTGCCAATCTATCCCCATAGCTCCCCTTGCGCCATCTTATGAAGGTCCAAGTACCAAGTCCTGGCAACATATAATCTGTCTATATATGCATCGAATCACATGAAACAGAAAGGGCATCACACAGCTAGCTTCAACAACAACAAAGGGCTACAAGACTCATAGAATAAATATCTTCACAGGATGTAATGCTTAGATTAGCATGCATTAGCTGATGGATTAGCAGAAACTCTTCACTATGAATCACTAAGCTTTATCCATGATTTTTGTTTTCCAACCGTGCTTCACCAATGAAATTCAGATTTAATAGAATTAGTAATGACAGCTGTAAACAAAATTAGTGATGAGAATTAGCAGAAAATCTTATGGATTAGCAAAATATCTTAACTACAAACAACCATCAGTGATGAGAATTAGTAATGACAGCTGTAAACAAAATCAAAATTTAACAATGGGTTCTTCACAAGTTCATAACAATCCAACTGAACAAATGTTGGACTAAAAAAATTAATATCAGGACACAATCTCTGGACAACATAAACTCCATGTACAGTGGCATCCGAGCCTAGGTTTTATGTGTTGATGTTATATGCATGAGTAGAACACAAGTGAGTTGTGGGCGATATAAGTCATACTGCTTACCAGCATGTCATACTTTGGTTCGGCGGTATTGTTGGACGAAGCGGCCCGGACCGACATTACGCGTACGCTTACGCGAGACCGGTTCTCCCGACGTGCTTTGCACATAGGTGGCTTGCGGGTGACAGTTTCTCCAACTTTAGTTGAACCGAGTGTGGCTACGCCCGGTCCTTGCGAAGGTTAAAACAGTACCAACTTGACAAACTATCGTTGTGGTTTTGATGCGTAGGTAAGATTGATTCTTGCTTAAGCCCGTAGCAGCCACGTAAAACATGCAACAACAAAGTAGAGGACGTCTAACTTGTTTTTGCAGGGCATGTTGTGATGTGATATGGTCAAGACATGATGCTAAATTTTATTATATGAGATGATCATGTTTTGTAACCGAGTTATCGGCAACTGGCAGGAGCCATATGGTTGTCGCTTTATTGTATGCAATGCAATCACGCTGTAATGCTTTACTTTATCACTAAGCGGTAGCGATAGTCGTGGAAGCATAAGATTGGTGAGACGACAACGATGCTATGATGGAGATCAAAGTGTCGCGCCGGTGACGATGGTGATCATGACGGTGTTTCGGAGATGGAGATCACAAGCACAAGATGATGATGGCCATATCATATCACTTATATTGATTGCACGTGATGTTTATATTTTATGCATCTTATCTTGCTTTGATTGACGGTAGCATTATAAGATGATCTCTCACTAAATTATCAAGAAGTGTTCTCCCTGAGTATGCACCGTTGCGAAAGTTCTTCGTGCTGAGACACCACGTGATGATCGGGTGTGATAGGCTCTACGTTCAAATACAACGGGTGCAAAACAGTTGCACACGCGGAATACTCAGGTTATACTTGACGAGCCAAGCATATACAGATATGGCCTCGGAACACGGAGACCGAAAGGTCGAGCGTGAATCATAGAGTAGATATGATCAACATAGTGATGTTCACCAATGAAACTACTCCATCTCATGTGATGATCAGACATGGTTTAGTTGATTTGGATCACGTAATCACTTAGAGGATTAGAGGGATGTCTATCTAAGTGGGAGTTCTTAAGTAATATGATTAATTGAACTTAAATTTATCATGAACTTAGTCCTAGTAGTATTTTGCAAATTATGTTGTAGATCAATAGCTCGCGTTGTTGCTTCCCTGTGTTTATTTTGATATGTTCCTAGAGAAAATTGTGTTGAAAGATGTTAGTAGCAATGATGCGGATTGGATCCGTGATCTGAGGTTTATCCTCATTGCTGCACAGAAGAATTATGTCCTTGATGCACCGCTAGGTGACGGACCTATTGCAGGAGCAGATGCAGACGTTATGAACGTTTGGCTAGCTCAATATGATGACTACTTGATAGTTTAGTGCACCATGCTTAATGGCTTAGAATCGGGACTTCAAAGACGTTTTAAACGTCATGGAGCATATGAGATGTTCCAGGAGTTGAAGTTAATATTTCAAGCAAATACCCGAGTTGAGAGATATGTAGTCTCCAACAAGTTCTATAGCTAAAAGATGGAGGAGAATCGCTCAACTAGTGAGCATGTGCCCAGATTGTCTGAGTACAACAATCACTTGAATCAAGTGGGAGTTAATCTTCCAGATAAGATAGTGATTGACAGAATTCTCTAGTCACCATCACCAAGTTAGTAGAACTTCATGATGAACTATGATATGCAAGGGATAACGGAAACGATTCCCAAGCTCTTCGTAATGCGGAAATTGACGAAGGTAGAAATCGAGAAAAACATCAAGGGTTGATGGTAGACAAGACCACTAGTTTCAAGAAAAGGGCAGAGGGAAGAAGGGGAACTTCAAGAAGAACAGCAAGCAAGTTGCTGCTCAAGTGAAGAAGCCCAAGTCTGGTCCTAAGCCTAAGACTAAGTGTTTCTACTGCAAAGGGACTGGTCACTGGAAGCGGAACTACCCCAAGTGATTGGCAGATAAGAAGGATGGCAAAGTGAACATAAGTATATTTGATATACATGTTATTGATGTGTACTTTACTAGTGTTTATAGCAACCCCTCAGTATTTGATACTAGTTCAGTTGCTAAGATTAATAACTTGAAACGGGAGTTGCAGAATAAACAGAGACTAGTTAAGGGTGAAGTGACGATGTGTGTTGGAAGTGGTTCCAAGATTGATATGATCATCATCGCACACTCCCTATACTTTCGGGATTAGTGTTGAACCTGAATAAGTGTTATTTGGTGTTTGCGTTAAGCATGAATATGATTTGATCATGTTTATTGTAATACGGTTATTCATTTAAGTAAGAGAATAAATTGTTGTTCTGTTTACATGAATAAAACCTTATATGGTTACACACCCAATGAAAATAGTTTGTTGGATCTCGATCGTAGTGATACGCATAATCATAATATTAAAACCAAAAGATGCAAAGTTAATAATGATAGTGCAGCTTATTTGTAGCACTGCCGTTTAGGTCATATTGGTGTAAAGCGCATGAAGAAACTCCATGCTGATGGGATTTTGGAATCACTTGATTATGAATCACTTGATGCTTGCGAACCATGCCTCATGGGCAAGATGACTAAGACTCCGTTCTCCGGAGCGAGCAACTGACTTATTGGAAATAATACATACTGATATATGCGGTCCAATGAGTGTTAAGGCTCACGGCAAGTATTGTTATTTTCTGAACTTCACAGATGATTTGAGAAGATATGGGTATATCTACTTGATGAAACATAAGTCTGAAACATTTGAAAAGTTCAAAGAATTTCAGAGTGAAGTGGAAAATCATCGTGACAAAGAAAATAAAGTTTCTACGATCTGATCGCGGAGACAAATATTTGAGTTATGAGTTTGGTCTTGAACTAAAACAATGTGGAATAGTTTCACAAACTCATGCCACATGGAACACCACAGCATAATGGTGTGTCCGAACGTCATAACCGTACTTTATTGGATATAGTGCAATCTATGATGTCTCTTACCGATCTACCACTATCGTTTTGGGGTTATGCATTAGAGACAGTTGCATTCACGTTAAATAGGGCACCATCTAAATCCGTTGAGACGACACCATATGAACTATGGTTTGGCAAGAAACCTAAGCTGTCGTTTCTTAAAGTTTGGGATTGCGATGCTTATGTGAAAAAGTTTCAACATGATAAGCTCGAACCCAAATTGGAGAAGTAAATCTTCATAGGATATCCAAAGGAAACTATTGGATACACCTTCTATCACAGATCCGAAGGCAAGACTTTTGTTGCTAAATTCGAAAACTTACTAGAGAAGGAGTTTCTCTCGAAAGAAGTGAGTGGGAGGAAAGTAAAAAACTTGATAAGGTAATTGTACCTTCTCCCTTATTGGAAAGTAGTTCATCACAGAAATCTGTTCCTGTGACTACTACACCAATTAGTGAGGAAGCTAATGATGATGATCATGTAACTTCAGATCAAGTTACTACCGAATCTCGCAGGTAAACCAGAGTGAGATCCGCACCAGAGTGATACTGTAATCCTGTTCTGGAAGTCATGTTACTAGACCATGACGAACTTGCGAACTATGAGGAAGCGATGATGAGCCCAGATTCCGCAAAATGGCTTGAGGCCATGAAATCTGAGATGGGATCCATGTATGAGAACAAAGTATGGACTTTGGTTGACTTGCCTGATGATCGGCAAGCAATTGAGAATAAATGGATCTTCAAGAGGAAGACGGACGCTGATAGTAGTGTTACTATCTACAAAGCTAGAATTGTCACAAAAGGTTTTCGACAAGTTCAAGGTGTTGACTACGATAAGAGTTTCTCACTCGTATCTATGCTTAAATCTGTCCGAATCATGTTAGCAATTGCCGCATTTTATGAAATCTGGCAAATGCATAACAAAACTGCAATCCTTAATGGATTTCTTAAAGAAGAGTTGTATATGATGCAACCAAAAGTTTTTGTCAATCCTAAAGGTGTTAACAAAATATGCAAACTCCAGCGATCCATCTATGGACTGGTGTAAGCATCTCGGAGTTGGAATATACACTTTGATAAGTTGATCAAAGCATATAGTTTTATACAGACTTGCGGTGAAGCCTGTATTTACTAAAAAGTGAGTGGGAGCACTACAGCATTTCTGATAAGTATATGTGAATGACATATTGTTGATCAGAGACAATGTAGAATTATTCTGCAAAGCATAAAGGGGTGTTTGAAAGGAGTTTTTCAAAGAAAGACCTCGGTGAAGTTGCTTACATATTGAGCATCAAGATCTATAGAGATAGATCAAGACGCTTGATAAATTTTTTTCAATAAGTACAAACCTTGACAAGATTTTGAAGTAGTTCAAAATGGAGCAGTCAAAGAAAGAGTTCTTGCCTGTGTTACAAGGTGTGAAGTTGAGTAAGACTCAAAGCCCGACCACGGCAGAAGATAGAAAGAGAATGAAAGTCATTTCCTATGCCTCAGTCATAGGTTCTATAAAATATGCCATGCTGTGTACCAGATCTATTGTATACCATACACTGAGTTAAGAAAGGGAGTACAATAGTGATCTAGGAGTAGATCAATGGACAGCGGTCAAAATTATCCTTACTGGAATAAGGATATGTTTCTCGATTACGGAGGTGACAAAAGGTTCGTTGTAAAGGGTTACGTCGATGCAAGTTTTGACACTGATCCAGATGACTCTAAGTCTCAATCTGGATACATATTGAAAGTGGGAGAAATTAGTTAGAAGTAGCTCCATGTAGAGCATTATTGACATAGAAATTTGCAAAATACATGCGGATCTGAATGTGGCAGACCCGTTGACTAAACTTCTCTCACAAGCAAAACATGATCACTTTTTGGGTCTTAATCACATAGCGATGTGAACTAGATTATTGAATCTAGTAAACCCTTTGGGTGTTAGTCACATGGAGATGTGAACCAATCACATAAAGATGTGAACTATTGATGTTAAATCACATGGCGATGTGATCTAGATTATTGACTCTAGTACAAGTGGGAGACTAAAGGAAATATGCCCTAGAGGCAATAATAAAGTTATTATTTATTTCCTTATATCATGATAAATGTTTATTATTCATGCTAGAATTGTATTAACCGGAAACATAATACATGTGTGAATACATAGACAAACAGAGTGTCACTAGTATGCCTCTACTTGACTAGCTCGTTAATCAAAGATGGTTATGTTTCCTAACCATGGACAAAGAGTTGTTATTTGATTAACGGGATCACATCATTAGTTGAATGATCTGATTGACATGACCCATTCCATTAGCTTAGCACCCGATCATTTAGTATGTTGCTATTGCTTTCTTCATGACTTATACATGTTCCTATGACTATGAGATTATGCAACTCCCGTTTGCCGGAGGAACACTTTGTGTGCTACCAAACGTCACAACGTAATTGGATGATTATAAAGGTGCTCTACAGGTGTCTCCAAAGGTACATGTTGGGTTGGCGTATTTCGAGATTAGGATTTGTCACTCCGATTGTCGGAGAGGTATCTCTGGGACCTCTCGGTAATACACATCACTGAAGCCTTGCAAGCATTGCAACTAATGAGTTAGTTGCGGGATGATGTATTACGGAACGAGTAAAGAGATTTGCCGGTAACGAGATTGAACTAGGTATTGAGATACCGACGATCGAATCTCGGGCAAGTAACATACCGATGACAAAGGGAACAACGTATGTTGTTATGCGGTCTGACCGATAAAGATCTTCGTAGAATATGTAGGAGCCAATATGGGCATCCAGGTCCCGCTATTGGTTATTGACCGGAGACGTGTCTCGGTCATGTCTACATTGTTCTCGAACCCGTAGGGTCCGCACGCTTAAGATTTCGATGACAGTTATATTATGAGTTTATGAGTTTTGATGTACCGAAGGAGTTCGGAGTCCCGGATGAGATCGGGGACATGACGAGGAGTCTCGAAATGGTCGAGACGTAAAGATCGATATATTGGACGACTATATTCGAACATCGGAAAGGTTTCGAGTGATTCGGATATTTTTCGGAGTACCGGGTAGTTACGGGAGAAGCAATGGGCCTTGATGGGCTTTAGTGGGAAGAGGAAAAAGGGCCAAGGGGCTGCTGCGCCCCCCTCCCCTCTAGTCCGAATTGGACTAGGGAAAAGGGGGCCGGCCACCTTTCCTTCTCCTCTACTTCCTTCTCCCTTCCTCCCCTCTTGGTGGACTCCTACTAGGACTTGGAGTCCTAGTAGGACTCCACATCCTGGCCGCACCAATTGCCTTGGCCGGCCTCCTCCTCCTCCACCCTTTATATACTGAGGCAAGGGGCACCCCATGAACACAAGTTGATCCACATGATCATATTCTTAGCCGTGTGCGGTGCCCCCTTCCATCATAGTCCTCGATAATATTGTAGCGGTGCTTAGGCGAAGCCCTGGGACGGTAGTACATCAAGATCGTCACCACGCCATCGTGCTGACGGAACTCTTCCCCGACACTTTGCTGGATCGGAGTCCGGGGATCGTCATCGAGCTGAACGTGTGCTAGAACTCGGAGGTGCCATAGTTTCGGTGCTTGATCGGTCGGGCCGTGGAGACGTACGACTACATCAACCAAACGCTTCCGTTGTCGATCTACAAGGGTACGTAGATCATACTCTCCCCTCTTGTTGCTATGCATCACCATGATCTTGCGTGAGCGTAGGAATTTTTTTTGAAATTACTACGTAACCCAACACATACACCTATCATGTATCAACATACAGGACTATCTGCTACATATGAATGCTTGCCAATTCTTTAGGTCACAACAAGCAACTAAAGGATAATACAAAAAATCACAAATAGTCTTTGTTCTTCATGATGGAGGTATTTTGATAATCATGATAAAGAGGAAGCTTGAGTTTACAGGAAACCAATTGGCTATCATGATCGACGGGCACAACTAAAACAGCTAGTAACCAAACAAATAGAACATCTTTTGTTGGTGAAATTATAGAAGAAATAGTAGATAATTTTATATGCATCAATCTACAGAAGGCACTGAACCATGTACCATGGGTGGAGAACAGGCGGACAGAATTCCGGCGAAGTCGAACGACGAGATTCTGGCGAAGTCGGCAAAACGGCGACAACAATGTCAAGCATGGGAAGCAATCGAATAGGGGTTTCGGCCGGGGGAGTCAAGGCGTTCTTATAGCCAAGGCGATGCGAAGTAGTTTTTGTACTTTAATTTCCTGCTTGTAGTATTTTTTTTGACGAGATGCTTGCAGATATTGTTGCCAATCTATCCCCATAGCTCCCCTTGCGCCATCTTATGAAGGTCCAAGTACCAAGTCCTGGCAACATATAATCTGTCTATATATGCATCGAATCACATGAAACAGAAAGGGCATCACACAGCTAGCTTCAACAACAACAAAGGGCTGCAAGACTCATAGAATAAATATCTTCACAGGATGTAATGCTTAGATTAGCATGCATTAGCTGATGGATTAGCAGAAACTCTTCACTATGAATCACTAAGCTTTATCCATGATTTTTGTTTTCCAACCGTGCTTCACCAATGAAATTCAGATTTAATAGAATTAGTAATGACAGCTGTAAACAAAATTAGTGATGAGAATTAGCAGAAAATCTTATGGATTAGCAAAAAATCTTAACTACAAACAACCATCAGTGATGAGAATTAGTAATGACAGCTGTAAACAAAATCAAAATTTAACAATGGGTTCTTCACAAGTTCATAACAATCCAACTGAACAAATGTTGGACTAAAAAATTAATATCAGGACACAATCTCTGGACAACATAAACTCCATGTATAGAATTTTAACCACTTCTTCAATTATCCAGAATAGCAAGAAACATATACGCTGATGCATGAACAAAAAATAGCAAGAACAAAAGTTGTGGAAAATCACAAGAAACATATACGCTGATGCATGAAGGAAATTCAGAAGAAAAAAAAAGTGCATGGATATTACTCTAACAATGTGCATGAAGAAAAGCAAATCTAAGTCGTTCATATACAGACCTTTGACCAACAACACAAAAACCTAACCCGGAGGATGTAATTAGAAGATCAAAAGTACCTCCCGTCCATGAACAAAGGTGCAGATATAATTAATCGAAAAAGGCTAAAAAATTAAAGTCTTTGAATCTTAAGGCACTATTCGATGATTCATCACAAAATTATGATTAAGCAAATAATCAATCAGTACAGGAGCACATCTTGTAATTTACTGTCCCCCCACAGCAGGCAAGAGACGGAGGGGCACATCAATCTGGTGCACAACTTGACGGTCGTCGTGGTGGTGCTTTTGGCCGCGTTCATGGCGCTCATCGTCAGGGTAGTCCAGCCGACCGACGAACTGATGACCGCGTTCGTCCTATCGGCGGTAGGGTCGATGCACGCCGCCTTGTGGGCGGTGGGGGTCTCCAGCGGGCTCATCGGTGGGGTTCCCCTTGATCAGCCGACGCCGTGGGTGTCTTCACTCATCCCATGTTTGTTCGGCTCTCCATTCGTGGGGTTAATCCTCGGCCAAGTCCCGTTCGTCTTGTTCCATTGGCTGTTGATGCTCTCCCTGCCCTTCTTCTTCCCTAGTTCTACCACTTGAGACAGCCTGCATGGGGTCGAACAGGTAGCGGGCGTACGGACCCCGGCATCACGTCCGCCGGGACCTAGGTCAACCCCGCTCTCCCTGCCCTTCTTCTTTCCTAACGCCTCCTCTATGTATCCCATCGACGACTCGCTGGAGAGGGGCGGCGCCATTGCAATCTGTGGCTGGTGACGGGAGCGTTGGTGGCGTGGTCGGGATAAGGAAGGGATTCCCGAATCGTTTCTTTATTATTACTTCTACTGGACTGCGGGTTGAATTCCCCACACCACAAGGGGTTTTATATAAAAAGGGCGCGACAAATTCTAAAAGCGTATTATGACGGTGAAACAAATTCTAA
This sequence comes from Triticum aestivum, assembly GCF_018294505.1. Classification (NCBI taxonomy): domain Eukaryota; kingdom Viridiplantae; phylum Streptophyta; class Magnoliopsida; order Poales; family Poaceae; genus Triticum; species Triticum aestivum. The sequence goes on along the minus strand of NC_057797.1, from coordinate 182,317,256 downwards.
AAGCGTATTATGACATGAGAAGAAAGCGTATTGTGACGGTGAACCCATGGAGTCAATCCGTGCTTTATTATTAGGGATGGATTATTATTATTATTATTATTATTATTATTATTATTATTATTATTATTATTATTATTAGGGAGGGATTATTATTATTATTAGGGAGAGATTTTGTCCATACAAATTATAAAGGCGTATTATGACATGAGAAGAAAACATATTGTGACAGTGAACCCACGGAGTCAATCCGTGCTTTATTATTAGGAAGACTAGTAAAAATGCCCGTGCGTTGCACCAGGCAAAAAAAGGCGATACAACGCAATATCATTAAGCACCATTTATTATATCCAATAACAAAAGAGTATGTGTGTTGCACCGCGGGACGTTTGTGCTTCTCTGCAGAGAAAACACCGCAAATTTTTTTCCGAAAAACCTGCTCTGGTAGTTGCAAAAAAATTTGTACATAGTTGCAAAGAATTCAGTACATAGCAAGATAGGTACACGCCTGCTGGAAAGTATCTAAAACTGAAAGAAGAAAAGCAGCGAGGATGTACGCAACATGTTCCCTAAGCAGGGTCTCCACCTTACCACCAGCAAAGAAGAATCCCTGGTCCTCTCAGTCTTTCATGTGTCGTCCGACTCTTTCTTCCCCAAGGTCACACCTGCATCCATTTTCTATCAATTTACAGAAAATGGAACATCCTTTTTATCTAGTACCAATTTACAGAGAACGGAAGTATGCTACTTTCGAACACTGCCTGCAAGAACTCTTCCACAACATAGCCATGATCAGTACACCAATCTAATACTGAAACTTATTCATACATGTGTCAATCTGTGCGACTCAAACAACAATCATGTACATGTATTAGTTCTAATTTCACTTGCTAGGATCAGAGGTAACTAACCAGCAAGAGTTATTACAGTATCTTGAAATGAAGCATTGCTAGCCCCTACAATCAAATTTGTCGACATCCATAGAGCATATATAGTCGATAAATACTCTGATTTTCTCCAGGGATTAAAATTTTTTATCTAATAAATTGTTGATTCATCATGGTCCAGCATAAAAAAGAAGTGGAAGTTATAATCTGTTATCTAATAAAGTGGTTCAGGGTGTCAAACACAATATGAATTTTGAAACAGTTTCATTGCGCAGGAGCAGATGGCCTGCAGTTATGTTTGTGAAATTTACTGGCCAGAGAAAAAAATGTGAAATACCAAATTCTAAATAGCTCGGCATCAGGAGAGGCGGCACCTCATCATATATTGGGTCTTTAACAAAATCAAAGACATAGTAAGAGTATTCCTGAGCTCCTACAGTCATACATACTTGAGCTAGCTGATAGTGACATATTACTACATCTATGTGAACCTTTATTATCCTACTCTGCTTTTCTTGATCCTCTACTTTGCTATAAAGCTCAGATTTGGTAACTTAACCATGAACTTCTAAAACATGCTTTCATTTTCCAAAAAAGAAGTAAATTTCTTTGGCATGATCAAGCCAAATCAACCTCATCCGTCTTGGCCCCTAGCTCAAATGATATAAAGCTGAGGCACCTAACATTTTTCCACTTTGTAATGAGATTACGGTCTGCATAATCCTGGTCCAGGCAAAATTCATACAGCTCCTTAGATATATCCTTCCTTATTCTATAGAAAAGATCATAAATGTAACGGCTTCTTGGATGAGAAATGCGGAAAATTGGCCAGAGTGCTTCACACTTTCCCTGTATGACCAAGGGTAACATCTGAATTCCTCAAATTAGTGTATATTCTGCAGACTTGATTCCCCCCTAAAAACATACATCCACGCCTCTAGACTTCTTTCTTCTCTGAAAAATCTGAAAACATACCAAGATCTGATTATAGAATAAAATTTAATGATCCATTAAACTTGAAATTCGTACGAATATACATGAAAAAAACTGAAATCTCCATTGTTGATTTCTAACAGCACGAAATTTGAGTCACACCTCAAATCTTCAGGCAGAGGTAGTCTGTTGTACGCACAATTATAAATTAGCTAGAACCCTGTCATGCAAACTACCAACCGAAAATTGACTTTGTTTATCAATTGGAGGCTTACTGGATTGTGCAGTGATTCAATATCCACAAAAGATGAGGTTGCTGGGGAGTTCTCCGTGAATCAGAGCCTGCTCCAAAGCCTGTTGTGCAGTGATCCTACGATCGGACAGAAAGGTACATTCTGTAATATGTATTATTAGAGAACTGATAGACTGATCAGTTTTCTCAAATGCAATGAATTTTTCAACCATTACGAACGCGCAGACCTTTGATGATTCAACTCACATTAACCATGTAAAAATTCAGAGCAGTGGGGTACCTTGTTGTCGACCATCAGAGAAACTTCCAGTTATGCCTCACCGGCCACAATGTCCACATGTAGAACCCAATGGGAGCACTCTCTCCGTTCATACTTGGAACACGCTGTGCTTGTGTTGACAGACATCGTAAAAAGAAGCAACAGACAGTGCACTCACAAACCTAGAAACTGACATCGATGACTCGGCAGAACATGTGGCGAAGCCCACGCTCACCGCTTCCCAATGTGTTCGAGGTGGCCCTCCTCCACCACAAGACGGTTGTGTCAGATGGCATTGGAGCGGTACGCTACGACCACAACGGCTGGAGGGGGAAGGTTGCCGTCACCACCGTGGTGGGAGTGACACCTCAATCGGTCACTAACAACAAAATCAAGGTGAAATTGTCCTGAAAAAAGAAAACAAAAGCAAATGAATCCAGTGCCCTGGCTACATTTAGAGAAATAGCTATCAAAATTTAAATGTAGTAGTCATACAGAAGAGCAACCGAACTCGTATTTGCTCCATACTGACTTTTGCTTTGTCTATGTATTGCACACCATCGGCCAATTCCCTTGATGCAGCTGCACCTAAGCATCCGAACAAACACAAATCCTGCAAAAAAACTGAGAATTTATTGATTGAGTATATGAAATTGCACAAAACGCAAGTTGAATCCTAAAAAAGGATAATCATTGAGACAATACATAAGCATGTACTGTATGTGCACCATAGATTCAGGATGAATAACAAGAAGAGATTAGCATGATGGTTGAGGGAGCTATGGGCTTGCTGCTCCAGGCCACGCTCACCCCCGATGAGGAGTTGTGGGAATGCCATCCTCCAACCCCAGCCGCCGGGTGATCTGGAAGTCTCGCACCACACCAGCGGGGTCGCGGCTGTCCGCTAGCAGCACAGCGAGCCCCATGGTGAGGCATACGTTGAGGAAGCTGCAGCTTCGCTTGCGTCTGAGGCGCCTTCACCCACGGCGAACTGGGCGATACCAGCAACTTCGTGACGCCGCGGCCGGCGTCCTATAGGATGATGTAGTTCGGGCGGCATTCATTGGAGGGGGCGTTGGGTTGCGACGGGGGCGGCGAGCGGGCAGAGGTGCGACCGCGGAGGCGAGGATGTCTAGTGGGCTGACGCGCGAACGCGGCGGCGAGCGGGCTGAGGTGCTGCCATGGCGGAGAGGGGGCTGAGGTGTGGCGGCGACGAGGGCTCGGCAAGGGCAAACGCGAGGGTTCGAGTTGAGGAGGCAGATGCGTACGGGTATGTGGGCCTGATTCACTGGGCCAAAGTGCACGGTCGAGCATTGTTTGCATCGTTTGATGCACACGACGTGGTTTCTCGAATTAGTACCACCTTGTGTATATGTTTTAAATTCAAACTAAAAACGTAAATTTACAGAAAAAAACGTATTGTGACGGTGAACCCACGGAGTCAATCCGTACTTTATTATTATAGGGATAGATTAAAAAAAATAGGGAAAGATTTACTTTAGTTAATTCACACATTACTTCAGTGTAGTAAAAATATGAGACCAACCCCTAAACTAGTGTTTTAGTTTAACCCTCTGCCACAAGAAGTTTGAGACTCAAATAATTTAGTTTGATATTTTAGAAAATATAAAAGGCATTTATATAAATGTTTAAGTCACTGTTTTAATCATTTTGGAACACTTCAACCTTTTATAAAAACTTGGTTTCTTCACCAACAAAACTTATGATTTATTTTCCATAGTTTGAACATTTTAGTTTGACATTTGAAAACTTTTATTTTTTACTTTATTTTAAATTTGAATTTGAACTATTTTCGAATCAACGAGAGTCTAACAACAGTAAACATGGTGATGTGGCATCATTAGTCGGAGATTACTGTAGCTTAACTACCGGGCGTTACAAATCTCCTCCACTACAAGAAATATCGTCCCGAGATTTAAGAGGTGGAGTAAGGAGGAAAGTTTTGGTTACGAAATTCTAACGGATCTTCTCGGTCTTGGTTTCTCTTCTCAAAGAGGTTGATCCATAGCATTGATGTCTTCATTCCTATGCCTGAATGCATCATGATGAAGCTGTCGTCCTTCCTTCAGGATCTTCACTGTACTTGCGAAAGGATAAAGGGTGGTTATTCCGGAAGAACGGACCTCTGCAAGGTTGACTACCTGGTAGCTAACATCGAGGGAAGGTGGCGGAAAGTAACTCTCAAACTGAAACTTAAGAAAAATTTGAGAGCAAAGTATGGAGGTACCATGAGAAGTTTAAGCGGGTAGGCAATCGTTCGATACCTGAAAAAGGTGTGAAAGGGGTCCAGAGCAACGAGAATAAGTATTGCATCTGATACCACTATAGATTACTAGGGAGATGACCCATGAATTACATACGAAATCAAGCGTGAGGAATAACTTTGGCAACATGGGTGTACAGGAGAGTCAGGTTTCGATCATGTGGAACTGTGGGTTATGGGCCCACTATGTGGTTAAAAGTAGGAAGGCCGTTGACATCTTACATGGTCATGATAGCAAGACATGTCAGAGGATAGCCTGTCAGTTATGTTGGCAACAACGTTGGTACCAAGGGCGAGGGACGAAGAGAACCATTTTCCTGCTCGTTGAACGAGGCGGACCATTAGGCAAAGTTCTCGTCCATCGGTGGATACCGGAATGTCATCAACAATAGTAACAGGTTCTTACTGACAGAGTTGTACACCGAGGTGCTTACTTAAGCAGGGATTTATCTCTGCTCAGACAAGTTAGATTACAAGAAAGGTGAAACAAAACAATGGAAAAGAAAATGTGATTATTATGGTAACCAGACCAATGGAAAGGAAAGGTGATTATACCCAAGTACTAGAGTATAACTTTCCCAAGGAAAGGCAGACCATGATAGGGCTCCAAGTATTAAACCATTTAGACAAAGGGGCAAGGAATTTAAGAGGTTTACCTATACAACGGTGTTTAGATAACTGATCAAGAACAGTTAGCATTGCGCTCCCAATGTTCTTGTAGATGATCGGAGTACCACAACCATCTTCGGGATAGCATTGACACGGTCATCAGGTAAAGGTCAGACCTTGGGAACACAAAGGATCCGTCGGGAATTTCTAGAACATCTCATGCAATTTGATCAGGGAAAAGATGAGGATGTGGCCGATGGGTTCAGTAGCAATTCATCGACATGTCAAAAGGATGCATTCCCAAAATTAATATGAACAAGTTTGTGTTGGGGGAGAAGATAAGAATGTTGTCGATGCTGACACAAATCATCGAGGGTCAAGGATGGTATTTCTCATCATGAATTCAATTGACATCTCTGAAGAAGCCAAAGTGTTGACGGTGATCACGACAAATTTTGTCGAGAGACTCTATGAAGATGCCGTCGACCAGAAAAGGAAGGATGAAGTGAAAGGCTATGAGAACCATGGATTTGACACAAGCTCAAAGTCAAGCTTGTTGTTCGAGGTGAAATGATAAGATGAGGAAGATCAATGTAAGCTTAGCTCATCGTCAGAAGTTGCTCCGGGCATAAGGACCAGGTAGCACAGTTAAAAGTTGACACGATAAAAGTATAGCCGATCAGGCTAGGAATGATGTGATGGGGTATAAAACTTCCTAGTATCAAGTACTAGGTGTAATGTTGGAAGGTAAATCGGAGTAGAGGTTGGACGGGGGAAATGATTTGCAGAGGATAAGTATTTTAACTTATCCAGTAATGGAATCAAGGAGGAAATATGGTCGGAACCACGACTGCAAAGGATCAATTCATAGATACAAGATGAGCTTGTACCAAAAAAATAATTATTTTTACGAGTAGCTTCCATGGTAAGTTCTACATCGGGTCCATGGGCATTGACACAATGGTTCAAGGTCGACTCCCATTTCTTCAATGCATAACCTTTCATTCACTCGTTGTTTTCGAAGAAATTGTAGCGCAGAAGATTTATCTAGCAAAGTACCAGAAGAGTAAGACTCGTGAGAACTCTCGGGTTCATACGAATTATGGAAGGCATAAGTTCAACCCATTGGGGCATTTTTATGAATCTATACAACCATCAAGCAAGCAAAAGAAATGAGTTCAAAAGATGAGTATCGAAGTCCAAGGAGATGATACAATTTACCGAAGGTATTATGTATCAGGGAAAAACTCACAAGATTTTGGATGTGAAGGACACTATCGGATAACAACCCAGCAATGGATCTGGCGATTCACGACAGAGCTGATGTGAGTATCAGTAATCAATTAGATGAAGAAGGGGATGCAAAGGCATCAACTTATAGAAACGTCTGAATGATCCGATGCTTGGGTACAAAGGAATTATGATTTCAAGAAGAAGGATCAGAAGCAGAGGCTCCGATCAAAAGATGAGTAAGTTGAATAGACTTAGAGGTGCACCTGATCAAATCTTGATTGGGCAAGAACCAGCTCATATCTGAAACGATGTCTGAGCCAGAAAGAAAATTCCCAAGGATTAATTGATGAATGTGTGCATTCACACACATGCTGAATCATCAAGATCAGAATGTTAATCCCAAAGGATTTTAATGAATATCGCTAGAAAAATGGAATTAACCAGAAAGCAAGTATGCAAGAATTCCAAGAGCAATAGGTTGTAGAGGATTTTTGGAAGATCAAATAGTATTTTGAAGAATTTTTGTGAATCACACCAACAACTGGGGATGAACGGATCCCCGGAATTGTGAGGAATTATTCATAAGTATGTTCAGGTGGAAAGGAACTGCAAGGCAGTAGGTTCAGAGAATTCTCAAAAGTCAGAGAATACTTTCGGGTATCTTGTAATAACAAGAAGGGATGGAAGCATGAACGAAGAGGGTACGCAGTTATCCATAAGGATTCAACGGTGTTAAGGGATTACAAAAGAAATGAACACAAGTTCTCGGTAGTAGATCGGAGAGTATCTTCGAAGTCTTCTGGTGAAGCAGGCAACCATCTGGAATGAAGGGGCTCTCCGGGGAAAGCCGTTACGAGAACCTAATGTAGTTAGTTAATTCATTTAACCCGAATAGAAGAGAGAATAGAGTCCCAGAGTATAGACGAGGAATAAAAGATCCTAATACCACCCTATGGCGACGTGGTCCCGTAAGACACACAACCAATATTAGTAAAAGCTTTTAAGTGACTAGACTCAACTTCGGCCAAGGAGTTGGAAAAGGGGGCTACCTACAAGCAGTCGGCTCTGATACCAACTTTTTACGCCCTTGATTCAGTCGTACACTAATCATACACGCAAATGTGTACGATCAAGATCAAGGGCTCACGGAAAGATATCACAACACAACTCTACACACAAATAAAAAAATAATACAAACTTTATATTACAAGCCATGGGCCTCGAGGACTCTAATACATCAGCTCGAATACACAAGAGTCAGCGGAAGCAACAATATCTGAGTACAAAAATAGGTTAGACAAGTTTGCCTTAAGAAGGATAGCACAAAAGCAACATCGATCTAAAAGGCAAGGCCTCCTGCCTGGGAGCCTCCTGACTACTCCTGGTCGTCGGCGGTCTTCATGTAGTAGTAGACACCCTCGGCGTAGTAGTAGTCGACTGGGTGGCATCTGGCTCCTGGGATCCACCATCTGATCGCAACAACCAGAAAGAAGAAAGAAGGGGGAAAAGAGGAAGCAAAGCAACCGTGAGTACTCATCCAAAGTACTCGCAAGCAAGGATCTACACTACATATGCAACATTATCAAAGGAAGGCAGTGTATGTGGACTGGGTTGCAGAAAGGCCAGAATAGAGGGGATAAGCTAGTCCTATCAAAGACTAGCATCTTCTGGAAACCACCATCTTGCAGCAACAAGAGGGGGTAGAGTAGCATAAAGTAAACTAGTAGTAGTGTCATCAACCTCGGCCAGAGATCCTTTCTCGACTCCCTGCGAGAAAGCAATCCTCGAGCCATACTACTCATTTCTCATCTCAAGTATCCAGTTCTAGTTGTATCGATCGGAATACAACTCCAAGTGTCCGTTACCGTAGGACGGGATATCGATAGATGTTTTCTTCCTTGCAGGGGTGCACCAACTTACCCACCATGCTCGATTAACTCCGGCCAGACACACTTTCCTAGGTCATGCCCGGCCTCGGCCAAACAATACGCCGCAACCCGACCTAGGCTTAATAGAGAGGTCAGCACGCCGGACTAAGCCTATGCACCCAGGGGTCATGGGCCATCTCCCCGGGAACTCTTGCACATTGCGTACGCGGCTGGTGAGCAGACCTAGCTACCTCCTTAAACAAGGCAGGAGCTTACGCAGTCCAACCCGGCGCGCGCCGCTCAGTCGCTGGCGTCTATTAAGCTTTGGCTGGTGTATACGACACAGAACGCCCATACTATGCCCATGTGATGGTTAGTGCTATCAGGCCAGAGGCCCCTCGGATCAAATATCCAAACCGTTAGTGTGTTGGTAGTGCGGTCATGATAAGAGACTCACGAAAGATGTGACCCCGTCGCCCCGTCTCGAGTACTTGCGGCAAGGGCTAAGAATGCCCGGCCACGCCTCGTAAGTATCTCACGGGCACCTTCCAGGTCAACCTGACTCCACACCACTCACAATTAAGCTCGCGCGGGTACTTCTCAGGGCCAACCCGTCTTTAGTAACATGGTTCAGTGTAAAGTCATAGTAACCATAGTAACTGTGTGTCTAACACCAAGGGAAACCCTGAGGAACCACCCTCGTTGGATTCCACTCGATGTAATCATCAAGATGAACATAAGAGGAACCACTCTCGGGGTTCACACTTGAGGGGTTGCACGACAGAGTGGTTAAGGAGGAAATCACCCTCGATGACCACGACCGAATAGCTACACTACAGAGATTTGATCAGGAGTGATGTATGAGGTGTCACCCTTGGCACTTGATAGTAACTCTGCAGAGTCGTACAACTAGGGGGTGATGTGCGGTGTCGGGGCTTGGACGTCGATCATGTTGATCGAGACATCGAACATAAAGCGGGGCAAAAAGGACAAGGTGGAGGTCACTGATGGATCTCTAACCAACCTATACTAAGCAGTTTAGGATAAGCAGGTAGGTAACAACAACCGGTTACAATAAACAAGCTATGCATAAGAATAGGAGCAAACAATAACAGTAGCAAAATCTAATGCAAGCATGAGAGAATGGAATGGGCGATATCGGGATGATCAAGGGGGGGGTGAGGGAGTCCTGGATTAGGGGGTCTCCGGACAGCCGGGCTATCTCCACTGGCCGGACTGTTAGACTATGAAGATACAAGATTGAAGACTTTGTCTCGTGTTCGGATGGGACTCTACTTGGCGTGCAAGGCAAGCTAGGCAGTACGAATATGGATATCTCCTCCTTTGTAACCGACCTTGTGTAACCCTAACCCTCTCCGGTGTCTATATAAACCGAAGGGTTTTAGTCTGTAGGACAACAATCACAACATACAATCATACCATAGGCTAGCTTCTAGGGTTTAGCTTCTCTGATCTCGTGGTAGATCTACTCTTGTACTACCCATATCATCAATATTAATCAAGCAGGACATAGGGTTTTACCTCGATCAAGAGGGCCCGAACCTGGGTAAAACTTCGTGTCCCCTGCCTCCTGTTACCATCCGGCCTAGACGCATAGTTCGGGACCCCCTACCCGAGATCCGCCGGTTTTGACACCGACATTGGTGCTTTCATTGAGAGTTCCTCTGTGTCGTCGCCATTAGGCTTGATGGCTCCTACTATCATCGATAACGATGCGGTCCAGGGTGAGACTTTTCTCCCCGGACAGATCTTCGTATTCGGCGGCTTTGCACTGCGGGCTAATTCGCTTAGCCATCTGGAGCAGATTGAAAGCTACGCCCCTGGCCGTCAGGTGAGATTGGAAGTTTGAACTACACGGCCGACATCCGCGGAGACTTGATCTTCAACGGATTCGAGCCACAGCCGGGCACGCCGCACTGTCGCGATGGGTATGACCTAGCTCTGCCGCCGAACAGTACCCTAGAGGCCGCGCCCACATCAGCTCCGACCCTTAGCTCGGAGCCAACTGCGCCAATCGAGGACGGGTGGTTGGACACCGCCTCAGGGGCTGCAGTCTCAACGGCGATCGAGCCGAACACCAGCATAATCCTCTGTGCAGCCCGTGACTCCAAGGTGTCGGACTCTTTTTCTGACTCCGAACCATCCGCGCCCCTGCCAATCGAATCCGATTGGGCGCCGGTCATGGAATTCACCGCCGTGGATATCTTTCAGCACTCGCCCTTTGGTGACATCCTGAATTCACTAAGGTCTCTCTCTTTCTTAGGAGAGCCCTGGCCGGATTATGGCCAACAGGATTGGGATGCGGACGACGAAGAAATTCAATGCCCACCCACCACCCACTTCGTAGCCACTGTCGATGATTTAACCGACATGCTCGACTTCGACTCCGAAGACATCGACGGTATGGACGACGATGTAGGAGACGAACATGAATCAGCACCTATAGGGCACTGGAAAGCCACCTCGTCATATGACATATACATGGTGGATACACCCAACGAAGGCAATGGCGACGAGATAGCGGAGGATGACCCCTCCAAGAAGCAACCCAAGCGCCGACGTCAGCGGCGCCGCTCTAAGTCCCGCCAAAGCAAAAGTGGTGATACCGGCACAGGAGATAATAACACTCCAGATAGTGCCGAAGACAACAGCAATCCCCTCCAGCAAGATCTAGAGTAGGAGGACGAAGGAGCCAGCTCTCCTGAGAGACTGGCAGACGGAGAGGAGGATGACAATCACATGCCCCCCTCTGAAGACGAGGCAAGCCTCGGCGACGATGAGTTTGCCGTCCCATAGGATCCCGTCGAACAAGAGCGCTTCAAGCGCCGTCGTATGGCCACGGCAAATAGCCTGAAGAAAAAGCAACAACAGCTTCAAGCTGATCAAGATCTGCTAGCTGACAAATGGACTGAAGTCCTCGCGGCCGAGGAATATAAACTCGAGCGCCCCTCCAAGAGTTACCCAAGGCGCAGGTTACTACCCCAACTGGAGGAAGAAGCGTATGATACGGTTGATCGGCCACCTCGTGGCCGCGATAGAGAGGCATTCCAGCCAAAAGCTCAGCCCCTGCCCCAACGCCATTCAAATAAAAGGGCATGGGGAGATACGCCAGACCTGCGAGACATATTGGAGGACAAGGCAAAGCATTCAAGATCGATCTACGGATCACGAGGGCGCACCACTCTGCGAGACAACACACGTCATGCCGGATACAGTAAAAGCAAATCCGGCCGGGCTGAACACAGCGGGCAAGACCCATTTGAGCTGCGTCGCGATATAGCCCAATACAGAGGCACCGCACACCCCTTACGCTTCACAGATGAAGTAATGGAACATCAATTCCCAGAAGGTTTCAAACCTGTAAATATTGAATCATACGACGGCACAACAGATCCCGCGGTATGGATTGAGGACTTCCTCCTCCGCATCCACATGGCCCGCGGCGATGACCTACACGCCATCAAATACCTCCCACTAAATCTCAAAGGACCAGCGCGGCATTGGCTTAATAGCTTGCCAACGGACTCCATTAGCTGTTGGGAAGATCTGGAAGCCGCATTCCTCGACAACTTTCAGGGCACTTATGTGCGACCACCAGACGCCGATGATTTAATCCACATAATTCAACAGCGAGAAGAGTCGGCCAGGCAATTCTGGACTCGGTTCCTTACAAAGAAAAATCAAATCATCGACTGTCCGGATGCGGAGGCCTTAGCGGCTTTCAAGCACAACATCCGAGAAGAGTGGCTAGCCCAGCACCTTGGTCAGGAAAAGCCGAAATCTATGGCAGCTCTCACGACACTCATGACCCGCTTTTGCGTGGGAGAAGACAGCTGGTTGGCTCATAGTAATAACATATCAAAGAACCATGGTACCTCAGATACCAAGGACGGCAATAGCAGGTCACGTCGCAACAAGCATAAGCGCCGCATTAACTGCGAAAATACTGAAGATACGGTAGTCAATGCCGGATTCAAAGGCTCTAAACCCGGTCAGCAGAAAAAGCCATTCAAACAAAGTACGCCTGGTCCGTCCAGCTTGGACCGTATACTCGATCGCTCGTGTCAAATACACGGCACCCCAGACAAGCCAGCCAATCACACCAACAGGGATTGTTGGGTGTTCAAGCAGGCCGGCAAGTTAATTGCCGAAAACAAGGACAAGGGGCCGCATAGCGATGACGAGGAGGAGCCCCGGCAGCCGCACACTGGAGGACAGAAGAGGTTTCCCCCGCAAGTGCGGACGGTGAACATGATATACGCAACCCACATCCCCAAGAGGGAGCGGAAGCGTGCGCTCAGGGACATATATGCATTGGAGCCAGTCGCCCCAAAGTTCAACCCTTGGTCCTCCTGTCCGATCACCTTCGATCGCAGGGACCACCCCACTAGTATCCGTCACGGCAGATTCGCCGCACTGGTTCTAGACCCAATCATCAACGGATTTCACCTCACTCGAGTCCTTATGGACGGCGGCAGTAGTCTGAACCTGCTTTATCAGGACACAGTACGCAAAATGGGTATAGACCACTCAAGGATCAAACCCACGAAAACGACCTTTAAGGGCGTCATTCCAGGTGTAGAGGCCCATTGCACGGGCTCAATTACACTGGAAGTGGTCTTCGGATCCCCGGATAATTTCCAAAGCGAAGAGTTAATCTTTGATATAGTCCCGTTCCGCAGTGGTTATCACGCGCTGCTCGGGCGAACCGCATTCGCTAGATTCAATGTGGTACCGCATTATGCATACCTCAAGCTCAAGATGCCAGGACCTCGCGGAGTTATTACAGTCAATGGAAACAAAGAGCACTCTCTCCGAACAGAGGAGCACACCGCGGCCCTCGCAGCAGAAGCGCAAAGCAACCTCTAAAGGCAATCAACCAGTTCGGCGTTTCAAAGCCCGGACACCTTCAAGCGCGCTCGGGGCAATTGGCAAATAGACCGCCTGGCACGATCTGAGCTCGCGTAGCAATACGGCGGCCACCCCAATCCCAGCCCAGCAGCGAAACTCATGCCGCGCGTACATAATTACGCATTAAAAATACCATGGGCACAAGTGGGAAGGGGGGCACAACTGCGGCACGCCCCAAAACGCGGCCTAAACCGCACTAGGGGCTTCTCGTTTGATTATTTTTCTTGTTCTTTCAGGACCTTAATCTCTGGAAACATTGTCCGACAGCACTATTGTTGAACACATGATGCAGCAACCAAGGAGGCAGACAACTATGGAATTCCCAGGTTGATTACAGTAACAAGCGAAATATTTGATTTCATATCATTCCTCAGCTTGCCCTTGGAAGGGACATAGTCCTACTCTTTGCTTATCGCACTATCTGTATCACTCCGCTTTAACGCAATTTTTCAATAAACAATGCATGACATTACGACTATTATTGCATTCTTCTTATATATATATCTATGTGCTCATTAATGATGCCTTGCAACCGTACACTCTGGTACGACCAATACACCAGGGGCTTACGTACCCCACAATGCGGTGTGAAAAGTCTGAACACTTTCACAAGTGCGGCACCCCGAACTTATATCATTATATGCATCAGCTCCGAATCATGTCTTTGGTCAAATGTTGGGTTTGCCCGGCTCCTATGTTCTGGTACCTTACGTTCCGCTCTATCGGCTAAGGTAGCGCTAGGAGAACTACTGCGATTGTGCCCCGGTTCTGCCGGGCTGAGCACCTCAGTAGAGAAAGCTAAAACTGACTGTCATGATAAGGCGAGAGACTGGTCGCTGTTCGGCGAGGTTTTTTTCGAGTCCCTAAAGACTTATGCCGCTTAGGGCGAGGGGCCGGCCCAGTCCGGCTTACAGGCGTGTATCGCGCCCCGAATTCTGCCTTCCGAATACTAAGGGCTTCGCCAAAATTTAAAATTATAGAAATCTATGGCTAAGTGAGAGTGACAAAGAATTATTAGTCCGGTTGCCTTGTTCGTTGTGCTGAGCACCTCCCTCGAAGGACCCAAATATGGGAACAAGAGTGCTCAGGTTTATCCCAAACACCCCAGCACTCGTGGCATGGGGGCAGAAGCCGAGGACTAGCCATCTCTCAGATTGGATAAACAGCCAAACAGAAGGTAATATTTTAAATTCAAACAAGCGTTGCATAGCTCATAGGAAACAAGTTTTCATACATACAGGATAAAACGAGCAAGTCTCATTCAAATATTACATCTTTTAAACACTCATCCGCGATAAGACGGGCACCCGACAGAACACCCTCGTAGTACATCTCGGGGTGGCGGTGCTCCTTGCCCTCTGGTGGCCCCTCCTTGATCAGCTTCACGGTGTCTAGCTTAACCCACTGCATTTTTACACGGGAGAAAGCCCGGCGTGCACCTTCAATGCAGACGGATCGCTTGACGACCTCCAGCCGTGGGCAGGCATCCATGAGCCGCCTCACCAGGCCGAAGAAGCTGTTCGGAAGGGCGTCGCCAGGCCACAACCGGACTATAAAGCTCTTCATGGCCTGATCAGCCGCCTTATGTAGCTCGACCATCTGCTTCAGCTGGTCGCTCATTGGCACCGGATGTTCGGCCTCAGCATATTGAGACCAGAACAGCATCTCCGTCGAGCTTCCGTCCTCGGCCTGGTAAACTTATGCGGCATCGGACACACTGCGGGGCAAATCTGCGAATGCTCCTGAAGAGCTCCGGATCCGGGTAAGTAATCGGCAATTTACTTTTACATGCTTGCTTTGCATATAGAAAGCCTTACCCGCTGCTATCTTCTTCATCGCGTCGATCTTCTGAAGGGCCTTCTGGGCCTCGGCCTTGGCACTCTTTGCGCTCTCACGGGCTGCGGCAAGCTCAGATGCTCGCATCTTCAAGTCAAGCTCCAACGCCTCGTGCTTCGTCACGAGAGCCTGGAGCTCTTGCTGCACCTCTCCCACCCAAGCCTCATGCTTCTCTCGCTCGGTGCGCTCCTTGGCCGTTGTATCTTAGGCCTTGGTCAGCGCTTGCTTCAGGGTCACCACCTCAGTCGTGGCCCCTGGCAAACATACAATGATCCTGTCATTTTGCAATTGCGTCCTTTTTTATATACATATCTATAGACGGGGTACTACTTACCCTTGTTCTCCTCGAGCTGCCTCTTGGCAAGGCCGAGCTCCTTCTTGGACCCATCGAGGTCCTGCTTCAGTACGGCGACCTCCGCAGTTAGTGCGGCGGACGCCAGCAGTGAAGCCTGCATACGCATATTGACATACTTATATTAGACTCCTCCAATATTATTTGATCCTCTATTCAGCTTTTCTTTGTGAACACCGAACAAAGCATCAGGGGCTACTGTCTATGCGGTAATATTTCTACTACATTTTAAAACACTTGCCTCAAAGCCTGTTAAAAGGCTGGCACAGGCTTCAGTCAATCCGCTCTTGGCGGACTGAACCTTCTGGATCACCGCACTCATGATAGTGCGGTGCTCCTCGTCGATGGAAGCGCTGCGAAGCGCTTCCAGCAGATTGTCCGGTGCCTCTGGATGGACAGAGGTCACCGGCACAGGCGTCTGGCCCCTCTTAGAAGGAGACCGCCTGCCCGAGCCCGGAACCGCTGGAGGGTCCGGCACGGTGTTCGGCTGAGGGCCGAACTCGGAGCTCTCGGGGGCTCCGTCCCTGCGGCTCCCGGAGTTCGGAAGGTCACCTTGAGGCGCCTCCGGGACTGTCTTCCCTCTAGCTGGTGCCTCTTGAGACAACACCTCGGTGTCGTCGGCAGGATGAGGGGAGGTGGCGGTCGGGACTGGATCACTATCCATGTCCGACGAGCCCAGGGAGCCGTCCGATGATACCTCGATATTGGCTCATGGCGGCCTGCGTAATTATGTTCGGCGATTAGGGAAAGCAGTGCGACAAAGGAATCCTATGGGTTACTTTGGTATCCGAATACTTACGATCTCCCCGGAGGCATGGCCCTGGGCAACCACTCGTCTTCGCCTTCGTCGGCGGCGGTGGAGCTGTCCGGAAGGAGAGTCCTTCCCTTCTTGGACCCTTCGCCCCCCCCCCCCAGTTGGGGCGACCTTCCTTTTTCTGTCTCCCCCAGTCGGTGGGGGAGCATCTTCTTCTTCCTCGTCTTCGGAGGAAGAGTGCACCGCAGAGTCATCGGACGGTGAGTCCGACGACGTCTGGCGTCGGGAACTCGTTCGAGCTCCCTTGGCCTTCTTGGTCTTCTCCGGCACCTTATAAGGGGTCGGAGTCACCATCTTCGCCAGAAGAGCTTCTGCGGGGCCTTCGGGCAAAGGAGCCGGACAGTCGATCTGTCCAGCCATCTTCTGCCAGTCCTGTCAAAGGTACGGGAGTTTAGATCCCGCATAGAGTCAATCTATATAAAAAGTATCTTGTGAAAGGTAAAGCAGTTTACCGCACTGGCTTGGCGCTTCGCACTGAATCCGCGATCCTCAGTAATAGGGGGAGGGACCTCGGCACTTTTGAACAGCACCCTCCAGGCGTCCTCATGAGTCGTGTTGAAGAGTCTGTTCAGAGTTCGGTGCTGCGCCGGATTGAACTCCCACAAGGTGAACTCCCGTTGTTGGCACAGGAGTATCCGGCGGATGAGCATAACCTGGACTATGTTGACAAGCTTGATCTTCTTGTCCACCATGTTTTGAATACATGTTTGGAGTCCGGTCAGCTCTTTCGGATTACCCCAGGACAGACCCTTCTCTTTCCAGGAGGTGAGCCGCATGGGGAAGCTAGATCGGAACTCGGGGGCCGCTACCCATGCGGGATCGCACGGCTCGTTGATATAGAACCACCCCGATTGCCACCCCTTTATGGTTTCCACAAAGGAGCCCTTGAGCCATGTTATGTTGGGCATCTTGCCCACCATGGCGCCTCCGCACTCCGCCTGGCGGCCGCCCACCACCTTCGGCTTGACATTGAAGGTCTTCAGCCATAAGCCGAAGTGGGGCTTGATGCAGAGGAAGGCCTCGCACACGACGATAAACGCTGAGATGTTGAGGACGAAGTTCGGGGCCAGATCGTGGAAATCCAGGCCGTAATAGAACATGAGCCCCCGGACGAATGGGTGGAGAGGGAATCCCAGTCCACGGAGTAAATGGGTGAGGAATACTACCCTCTCATGGGGCCTGGGGGTGGGGATGAGCTGCCCCTCATCTGGGAGCCGGTGCGTGATGTCGTCGGGCAGGTATCCGGCTCTCCTTAGTTTCTTGATGTCTCCCTTCGTGACGGAGGAGACCATCCACTTGCCTCCCGCTCCGGACATGATTGGAGAAGGTCGAGGTGGGAAGTGCGGACTTGGGCGCTAGAGCTCGAGTGTGCGAAAACGGATGAGCAAAGGAGGAAGAAGGCATGGATAGAAAGGTGGATCCTTATCCCTTTATATGGGCGGACGAAACTAAGCGTCCCCACTTGCCTGGTAAAACTCGCTTATCCCCCAAGCGCCGCAATTGATGGCGCGGTTGGGTTACCCACGCCCGTATTGATGAGAATCCCGTAATAAGGGGACACGATCTCTGCTTTGACAAGATGTGTCGAGAAACTGCCTCTGGTTATGTGCGGGGCTGGTTAAAAGAAATGGTTCGAATAATCACCGGGCCATGACATAACGTCATGCTGCCAAAACAAGCCAGCAAATTAGATCTGCAAAAATATTATTCTCTCTACGGTGGAATGTGGAACTTATTTTGCAGGGTCGGACACTATCCTCGTATTCAAATTCTTCTGTGATGTATTCGGAGAAGGAACCCGCCTTGCAATGCCGAAGACAATACTGCGCGCCGGATTCATCGTCATTGAAGCCTGGTTCAGGGGCTACTAAGGGAGTCCTGGATTAGGGGGCCTCCGGACAGTCGGACTATCTCCATTGGCCGGACTGTTAGACTATGAAGATACAAGATTGAAGACTTCGTCTCGTGTCCGGATGGGACTCTACTTGGCGTGGAAGGCAAGCTAGGCAGTACGGATATGGATATCTCCTCCTTTGTAACCGACCTTGTGTAACCCTAACCCTTTCTGGTATCTATATAAACAGAAGGGTTTTAGTCTGTAGGACAACAATCACAACATACAATCATACCATAGGCTAGCTTCTAGGGTTTAGCCTCTCTGATCTCGTGGTAGATCTACTCTTGTACTACCCATATCATCAATATTAATCAAGCAGGACGTAGGGTTTTACCTCCAACAAGAGGGCCCGAACCTGGGTAAAACATCGTGTCCCCTGCCTCCTGTTACCATCCGGCCTAGACGCACAGTTCGGGACCCCCTACCCAAGATCCGCCGGTTTTGACACCGATAGGGGGCTTGCCTGGTTTCTCAGACAAGAAGGAGGGGTCGTCGTCGACGTAGTCGATCACAGCGGCAACATCAATCTCAGAGTCTACCGAAGAGAAGAGGGTGAAGAAATAGTAAACACAGAGCAAACAGGTGCAATACTATGCATGAGCAGTGCTAGGTGTGTTCTAATGCAGTGCTACACGATACCGACGAAGGGGGATAACATCCGGGGAATTTTCTCGAAGTTAGGCATTTTCGGACAGATGAAACGGAGGGGGACGATTGCATGTTCGCTATGATAGGGGCATGTGACAGATGAACGGACCGCATATTCGGATTCTTCTCGTCATTTTGAGAAACTTTCATGTATAAAACTTTTTCATCTGAGTTACGATTATTTTTCTATGAATTATCGAAGTTTTAGCAATATTCTAAAAATCCCTGAAATTTTGCTAAGTCTGAGAATTCGATAGTTTTTTAAACATCACTTGGCTGTTTTCCAAAGGCTACAACTACTGTTATGTAGCTCGTATGATTTTGTGCCTTATATCAATTTTGAGCATTTTTGTGCTATCTACATGTTAGTATCACTTTTATCCATATTAGAGTTCATTAGCTTGATCATCAACAGCACTAAAGTAGCTATGAAAATAAAGCTGTTTTTTCAGTTTTTCACTTAACAGAACTTAGCATTTTGTGATTTTTGTAGGATTTAATCTAGGCATCCAAGGGATTTGGTCCAGTGGGATAAAATGGAGCTTTTCATGTATACTTTCTACTCATATTATTTTCACTAATGTTAACAACTGTTTAACCGCTGTTTAGGGGCTGTCTAGAGGGTTAGTCATTGTAGATTTAGCAAAGCTAGCTAGTACCAGCTACAGTAACTAGTAGTAGTACATTCAGTAGAGCAGCAACAACATGCACATGAGTTGGGCGCGAGGCGCGGCGCTGCATGGCGTGAGGCTGGGCCGGTGAGCGACGCGGGACGAGGTGTGAGGTAGGCCGCGGTTGCAGGGCAAGCAGAGCAGCGTGGCAGTGGCCGTCGCAGGCAGCAACGACAGCGGAAGAAGCAGCGCAAGAAGCGGCAGGAAGCAGCAAGTGCGGCAGCAGTAGAGCAGCAGCAGGCCGCATCGGCAAGCACCCGCGCGGGAAGCGCAGCATCGGGCTGGCGCACGGCAGGGCGTGTGCGGCGCGGGTGGCTGCGGCGGGGCACGTGGACGCGGTCAGCAGTGGCAGGCGTGCAGGGGCAGCAGTGGGGTAAGCAAGCAGCGCAGCAGCTGCACGCATGTACACGTACGTGGGAGTTCGGGCACGACGGTAACGGCGGCCTACGGCATGCAAACGAAGGGGAGGGATAGAGGCGTTGGACGGGCGGCTCACCGAGATCCTGTAGGGGTGCAAAGGCGGGCTCGGGGAGGATCGACGCTGCTGGAGTCGTTGACGAATGGCCACGTCCGAAGGAGGAAGGAGAGCTCGATCCCCGCGATGTGGAGCTCTCCGTCTGGGTCTCGTGGTTCCAGGCGACGAAGCAGACCACGGCGGGGCAGAAGGACATGTCCTCAGGCGCCAGGAGGAGTGTAGCCACGCCGGCAAGGGTAACCATGGCGACGACGGTG